>NC_133326.1:276265767-276565767 GCF_042186555.1 Aquarana catesbeiana
ATTTATTTTTTTCACCATCTTTGTCCCATTGCAGAGATTTCCTTCACTTCCTGTCCCATAGCCAAACAGGAAGTGAGTGGAAATCCCGGTAAATGAAAGGAATTTCTTGGGGCCCCATGTCTCCAGAACTAGTGTCCCCATTGGAAGATTTCCCTTTTTTATTACACTTCTGGGGACAACCCAACCATGTGGGGTTTACTTTTAATAATAATTCTAAACAGAATAAATGGAGAGGTGCAATCTCCCTAACGGGGCACAGACAATAAAAACTGACAGGGTGTAATCCATCTCTACTCTGTCCAAAACTAAAATATAGTTTTGCCTTTTCTACTTTAAGTCATCAGTGTTTTGTTTTTTTTTTTTTTTGTTTTTTTTTGTTTTTTTTTTTCTTCTCAACACCTTGCGCACAACAAAATAAACATTCCTAACTAAACTATTTGTTAAAAATCTTACCCCAAGTACTTGCAGTTTAGATTGTTTGTTTGTTTGTTGTTTGTTTGTTTGTTTGTTTGTTTAATGCTGCTTGCCAGGGCCGGTACTAGGGGTGGGCGGGACGGGCAGCTGCCCTGGGCGGAATGATTTTAGTTGGAGGAAGAGGGCGCTGTCTGCAGGGTATAACCACGCCCAGCACAGAATGTGCTGCCGAGTGCCATATCTAACAGAGTAGGCAGAGAGCGGCTTTGTTCCTGTGTGTAGGCTAGATCGTAGCACTACACCCGCCCCCTGCCTGCACAATGCACTGTACTAGTCACTGAGTGACAGTAGTCAGTGGAGTGGGCGGGGCGCATGAGGTTGGGAAAGCATATGAATGCTTTCCTATGATTCCAGATACATGCAGCTTTCCTGCTCCTCTACTTGCCTGGACAGCAGCTTCTCCTCCCCCTCTCCATTTATTCCTATCACTCCTACTCTGAGTGTCCCGATGTCTATGTGACATCACCAGCTCCGCCTCCTGTTTTTTTCCTCCCTGCTCTGGACAATGTGGAGGTCACTCCTCCTCTGTGGTACAAAAGGTTGTAACTGTGGGGAATGAGCTGATGGAAGTGGTAGGAGATTAGTTGGAGATCTGATAGGCTCTTCCTGAAGAGATGAGTTTTCAGGATCGCCTGAAGGTAGCAAGAGTAGGGGATAGCCAGATAGATGGAGGTAGCGAGTTCCAGAAGATGGGAGAGGCTCTGGAGAAATCCTGAATGAATAGAACACTGGCACAGGGATGCACACAATGCACAAGAGAGCCCCTGCACAGGGCGCTCATGTCTGAATGGGCCTAAACAACTCATGTACATGGAGGCTCAGTGATTTCCCAGCTCCCCAGGTATCAGAAACGGACAGGGATTTTACACAGGAGCTACCAAGTCTGGACATGGATGAAAATTCAGTTGGTTCACCAAGGACTGGATGAGTTTCAATCCATCTATGGCCATTCCTGCTAAAGAGAAGTCGATCTAATATGATCAACTTCTTCTCTCAAACCAGCTTGTTGGAAAATTGTCCTTCGATCTGCAGCGCTAATCAGTGTATTCTGACCACTATCAGAATGCAATGTCTCAGTGGAGAGGATACCCTCCATCACCTTGCTTGTGTGGATGAGGGGGATCGGCTAAGGTTGTGTTTTTTTTTTTTTTTTTTTTTTTTTTTTTTTTTTTTTCAATCACACACTAACTGATCAGAAACACTGGTCCATCTATGGCCAGCTTACCATTCACTATACAATCTGATTGTACAATATATTTTGGATCTACCACCAACTATGTAGTGCAAGGGGTCTGCCCGATTGGTTACTACTAACTGGATAATGAATTGTTTAGGTTTGTCCTCATTTTACAAAGTTTTAGTAAATCGAAGGGAGATTGTGCAGAAATTGTACAATCAGATTGTAAAGTGTATGCTCACCTTTTACTGTTCATGTGTATGATTACTTAGAATGACAAATGTTTTCCCTGACACATTGTCTAAAGCTGGGTACACACTATTTTTTTTTTTGTTCAGCCTGCTGGAAGAAAAACAAATAGATCCCTGCATGCACACAAACCAGGTGGATTCAGAAACTCCCCTCTCCCCTCTGTTCTATTGTACTCTGACAGCAGGACTCCTCCACTGATCAGAATACAATGATCAGCGCTGCAGCCCGCTGATCAAAGGAGGATTTCCAGCAGGACCATTTGACAGAAGCCAAGCTCAGCTTCAGCTAGTTTTGAGTTCCATTTACATTTTCCATATTTGTCTTCAGAAATCAACCTTTGGCAGCCATTACTGGTGTACTCCACAATCATTACACATGGTTCAACTAGCTCCGCCCCCTGCTCGGGGGGGGGGGGGGGGGCATTTTGGCATCTTCGCCCTAGGCACTGAATTACCTTGTTCCACCACCACTGCTGCTTGCTCCCATTCCCTCAGTGCTGCTTCTCTTTACTTCGTTTCCATAGGAAAGTGTTACCAATGGACAGGACAGTCTCCAGGAGGTCAGTCTGTTAGCTTGGAGAGAGCAGGGGAGTGCCTTGCTACATCCTAGGCTACTGTGGGTTGTCGGTTTCTATTGATGCACAGAGTGTAAGGAGATACAACTCTAGTCCCTGCATGCAAAGGGGGTGCCTCAATAGAATACTGCAGGAGAAAGAACACCCGAAATGGGAAACCTGGGGAAGTGGTCGTGGCACCAGCTTAAACTGGGACATAGGCAAAAATTTAAAGATAAAGAAGCTACATACTTGGTATGTGATTTTTAAATCGGGCTAAAGTGCTTAACCGATTCCCAACCAGCGCATGCTGATGTACGTAAGCAGAATGGCACGGCTGGGCAAATGGGCGTACCTGTACGTCCCTTTAGATTTGCCGCCGTGCCATCGGCGCGCGCGCAGGCTGGGGACCTCTGCGAGTCGGGTCGTGGGTCCCGCTGACTCGATCGCCGCGAGGGATACCTGCGATCGCCTCACAGAGAGGAAGAACGGGGAGATACTAATGTAAATAAGCATCTCCCCATTCTGCCTAGTGACAGTGTCACTGATCTCTGCTGTCTGTGATCGGGAGCAGAGATCAGTGACGTGTCCACACATAGCTACTCCCCCCCACAGTTAGAATCACTCCCAGGACATACTTAACCCTTACACTGCCCCCTAGTGCTTAACCCCTTCACTGCCAGTGTCATTTACACAGGAATCTGAATTTGTATAGCACCGATTGCTGTATAAATGACAATGGTCCCAAAAAATGTGTCAAAAATGTTCGATGTGTCGTCATAATGTCACAATCACGATAAAAATCGCTGATCGCCGCCATTACTAGTAAAAAAATAATAAAAATGCCATAAAACTATCCCCTATTTTGTAAACGCTATAACTTTTGCGCAAACCAATCAATAAACGCTTATTGCGATATTTTTTGGGGAAAAAAAATGTAGAGGAATACATATCGGCCTAAACTGAGGATATTTATTATAGCAAAATGTAAAAAAATGCGGGGTTTTTTCAAAATTGTCCTTTTTGTTTACAGCGCAAAAAATAAAAACCGCACGGGTGATCAAATACAGCAAAGAAAGCTCTATTTGTGGGGACAAAAGGATGTCAATTTTGTTTGGGAGCCACGTCGCACGACCACGCAATTGTCAGTTAAAGCGACGCAGTGCCGAATCGCAAAAAGTGCTCTGGTCTTTGGCCAGCAAAATGGTCCGGGGCTTAAGTGGTTAAAGAGTAACCTTTTTTACTATGTGCATTGCACGGATTATTTACAAACTTTGTTGCAGATGCCAAACTAATTTTTTTGTTCTGAAGAAATCACACTGCCTGTGTCCTTGCGAAAAGTGAATCTACTGGGAGTGTTCTCAATCACCTGCTGCACCTGCAGGGCTCTAATGTGGAAAGTTGCAGGATCTGCATCCCTTTTTAGATGTGATTTCCTATTGGGAGTATCTCACCAAAAACAACATTTTTGTTGCAAGGGATGCCGCAAATCTGACTTGTTAGTGTAGACTTCTGGGAAAATCACTGAGCCAATCAACAAGCAAGAATGTATGCTTCTTGGGGGCTTCTGTACACATTATATGTATAGAATTCCTTCAGGTAGCCATATTGCATTTTACAGAAAATTACAGTGCTGCGGATTGAAATGAAAAGGTAATTTTTAATAACATTCAGTTACAATATGACTTAAGTCGCAATTGTACATGCTATATTAATTCTCACCCCCCCCCCCCCCACAAAAGTGGAGATGCCCTTTTAAATTTGAGTCTGAAGTCTTACTTTGTGAAGAATCCCACACATTTTACTTCCTTGAATTCCGTGACACATATTCACTATGTCTTGTGAGTAGGCACAGCTGTCACATTTTAGAGCTTGCCCTCAACTACAGATGTGCTGAGAGGATGTAAAAGTCACTGCTTGCAGGCAGCAAGGTACCATGGGATATGTAGTCCTTAGACATGGAAAGTAAGCAGCAGAGGAGAAGCTGCAAAGCATACAGGAAGTTGTGGAAAGAGATTGCCAGCAGACAGGCAGCACAGATTTTTCAATTAAGCTTATACTGCATTGTCTAAAATCGCTCTTGTTGGTATTGCTAATTTTTATGCTCTAGAAAGTGAATGTTGTGACTATAGAACTCCTTTAACATTTAAGTAAAATTCCAGCTTTCATTTGACTTTAACAACTTCACGCAAAATCGCGTACCTGTGATAACCACCGATATGGCTTATGTGCTGTTCGGCCATTATCCAAGCAGCGGGCGGGGATCTTCCGCTGGTCCACCCGGGTCTCCCGTCACACCAGGAGACCCGAGCGACCAGCCAGCACATCTGCCGGCTGACCGGAGTCCCGAACAAAGCCGGAATCGGCTTCAGTCGGGTCTCTGATGTAGTAACCCAGAAGCGTCGCTTCCGGTTTACTCAGCTGCCAATGGCACCAATTTTTAAAAGATCCAAGGTATTCAAAAATGGCCGTTTTGGTGTTTTGAATACTTTTCAAGTGCAGTGGAGGGGTTTGGGGTCTTTTAGACCCCAGATCCCTCCTTGAGGAGTACCAGCCACTGCATATTACTGATGTTTACATTCCCTGTGACTGCAATAAAAGTGATCAGAATTTATTTTTTTTAAAGGAACAGTGTAAAAAATATTAAAACAATCGGAGAAGAATTTTTTTTTTTTTTGTTTTTTTTTGTTTTTTTATTGAAGCGCCCGCCTGCTTGTGCACCAAAGAAAAAGCATACGTAAATTGCACCCGCAAATGTAAACCGTGTTCAAATCACACATGTGAGGGATCACCGCGATCATTAGAGCGAGAGCAATAATTCTAGCAAGACATCATGTATCTAAACTGATAACCGTTAAATTTTAAACTTTGCCTATTGAGATTTTTAAAGTGGTTGTTAAGCTACTGTGACCTGTTTACACCATCAGCACTGCCTACTATTGTAGTATCCTCTGTTTGCTTTTTAAAAAAAAATGCTGTAAATACCCAGTTTTACTGATGAGATTGTGATCACATGACTGGCCAGCTTTCTCCTTTTCTCCTCAGAGATGCAGCGGACTGGGCTGAGATTCCACTGCTGATGTCAGTCTGGAGAGCTGGCTGGTCATGTGATCGCAATCTCGGCTCTTAAATGGGGTTTTTACAGCATTTATATTTATACACCATTCACTGAGGGGGACACTGCAATAGGAGGCAGTGCTGATGGTGTATACAGGTTAGTGTTATGAGAGCAGCGGGAGGGGCGCTTCACACTCTCGCAGACAGAGGGGGGGGGGGGGGGGGGGGGGAGGACACAGGAGAGCAGATAGCAGGCTGCTAACAGAGGCATGTAAACTGACCACGGTGTCTGATCTCAGCAGCCATTAAACACCGTGGTCAGTTTACAGAGGGGTGGGGAGAAACTGTCTGGATCAGCCAGGTGTTACGGGGGGGCCAAATGACACAGAACACACACTGTGTCATATAACCTTCTCCAAAGGCGCAGGATCCCTTTAACTAAAAAAATAGAAAAAAAAACATCTTTCATGATATGCCAAAAAAATTGGGCTTACTTTACTGTTTAGTCTTTATTTTAATTCAGTGAAGTGTGTTTTTCACAAAAAATTGCGTTTGCAAGACCGCTGTGCAAATACTGTGTGACAAAATATTGCAACAACCACCATGTTGTTCTCTAGGGTTTTTGCTAAAAAATTATATATGTTTGGTGGTCATTTTCTATCAAATACTGATTTGACTTCTTAAACAATTGTCAAATAGGCTTGGTCTTAAAGTGGTTAAGCATTTTGTAACATCTGTCCGCCCCTCTACCTCAGCCAATCCGAGTAAGTCTTATGTTTGTAAAAATACAAGGTTTGCCCTGAGTGGAGGCAAACTGTTTTGTTCAGTCTTTAAGAGTAAAGTAAAGGTGACTCTGAACCAGTCAGCTTGTAGGTTGCAACTAACAAATCAAGGAAATTGAGCAGATTGGAAATATTCAGTATGTGTGAAAGTGATTTGTTTAATATAAATAGACCAGTGTTTTGTTTAAACCATGTTTCCACCTATAGCTTGTATACAGTGCTAGCCACTTTTACACACGCTTATACATTACCCTTTTTTGTGAGATTGGATTCGGAGTTTGAGTATGTTTGATCCACATAAGTTTGTTGTTAACCACTTAAGGACCAGCCTCGTTTTGGATTTTAGGTGTTTACATGTTTAAAACAGGTTTTTCTGCTAGAAAATTACTTAGAACCCCCAAACATTATATATGGTTTTTCTTCTAACACCCTAGAGAATACAATGGTGGTCATTGCAATACTTTTTTTTGCACCGTATTTGCGCAGCGGTCTTATAAGCACACTTTTTTTGGAAAAAATTCACTTTTTTGAATAAAAAAAAAACAACGGTAAAGTTATCCCAATTTTTTTTATATTGTGAAATATAATGTTACGCCAAGTAAATTGATACCCAACATGTCATGCTTGAAAATTGCGGCCGCTTGTGGAATGGCGTCAAACTTTTACCCTCAAAAATCTCCATAGGCGACGTTTAAAAAATTCTACAGGTTGCATATTTTGCGCTACAGAGGAGGTCTAGGGCTAGAATTATTGCTCTCGCTCTACCAGTCACTGTGATACCTCACATGTGTGGTTTGACCACCGTTTTCATATGCGGGCGCTACTCGCGTATGCGTTCGCTTCTGTGCGCGAGCTCGTCGGGACGGGGGTTTTAAAAATTTTTTTTTTTTATTTTACAATATTTTATTTTTACACTGTTTAAAAAAAAAAAAAAAAAAATTGTGTCACTTTTTATTCCTATTACAAGGAATGTAAACATCCCTTGTAATAGAAAAAAGCATGGCAGGACCTCTTAAATATGAGATCTGGGGTCAAAAAGACCTCAGATCTCATATTTACACTAAAATGCAATAAAAAAAAAAAAAAGTCATTTAGAAAAATGACATTTGAAAAAATATGCCTTTTAAGAGGCGTGGACGGAAGTGACGTTTTGACGTCGCTTCCGCCCAGCAGTGTCATGGAGACGAGTGAGCGCCATCTTGGCCTCACTCGTCTCCAGACACACCAGAGAACAGGACGCGATCGCCTCCGCCGCTACCGACGGCTCCGGTAAGTGGTGGAGGGCACCGGATCGCGGCGGGAGGGGGGGGGGGGCCCTCTCCCGCCACCGATAAAAGTGATCTTGCGGCGAATCCGCCGCAGGGACCACTTTTATCTGAAAG
This sequence comes from Aquarana catesbeiana, assembly GCF_042186555.1. Classification (NCBI taxonomy): domain Eukaryota; kingdom Metazoa; phylum Chordata; class Amphibia; order Anura; family Ranidae; genus Aquarana; species Aquarana catesbeiana. The sequence continues at coordinate 276,273,445 of NC_133326.1, forward strand.
CCGGCCGCCGCACGAAAACGGGGATACCGGGGTTAGGGCAGCTAGCTGCTGCCATAACAACGATATCCCCGTTCAAAATTATTACGTACATAGTCGTGCGGCGGTCGGGAAGTGGTTAAATTTAAAATTTAAATGAGTTTGTTTTTATTTATTTTTGCAGCTGATTGCTGGAAAATTGTCCAATGTGTCTTTTAGTCAGAGCTTCTGCCAGGCAATGTAGCCCACACACTTCTGGGTCACAGAAGTGCATTTGCTTTCCTGTGAGCCAGAATCAGTTGACAGTGGGTACAGCCCACCATTGCCTTACATCGGTCACTTTAAGCTCTGCACGAATTACTGGCAGGATCATCCGGCAAAAACAAAGGGCGAGGTGGGTAAGCACAGGAGAAAGACAATGATGTAGCCACGGCATCTAAGGACTCGTAATATGGAATATTACATTTTGTTCTTGGATTTAGTTATTAGAAAATTCAATATACAGGTAAAGTATAACGAGTATATGGGGAAGACACATATAGGAGCAAAGAAACAATGCTGCTGAGTAATCCTTTTGCATGACTCAGAAAATTGTTAGATTGTATCTTGCGCTGTTTATAGGGGGGACAAAGTTTGCTACACTTATGTAAATTATGGATGATGTATGAGCGTTCATGCTGCTTTGCTTTGCAAACATCTGTGCTTTGTGTGACTCTCTCTTAAGGAGGGGGATGTCTATTCTTGGCCCCAAGATGTGCCAAATTCCTGAACAACAAGTGCAGCATGGTTTAAATTTGAAACTTGCAGCCCCCCTCCTTCTTCCTTTTTTTTTTTTTTTTTTTTTTTTTTTTTTTTTTTTTTTTTTTACAAATCCAACATGACAGGCATGTAAGGTATTTGAAAAACTTGGAAGAAATCATTAAGGGAGGTGTCTCCTGTCTGACCCTGCATATTCCCAAGCTTTTCAAATGGAGATGGTAACCTAAAATAAGTTGTAACAACAATCCTATTAAATGTCCCATTGTGACCTATAGATAATACAGAATGTTTTTTGTGCTGGTTGTCATACCTTGCATACACAAACAGAACCATTACTTTTCTTCATGTCTTCTTTACAGTGTTGATCTGCACCACCATTTCTTGTATTTATTGCTATTAAAAATGTAAAAGTGAAATGCCTGTTTTTTTGGATATGAAGCTTAACCAGCATGTTCCATGTTTTGTTTATTTTTTGCAGTTTGCTTCATTAAAAGCCATATGTGGCTAGCACAGAAGCTATTTTGTGCATGGACAAGATCCAATGCAGGGGGTCCTCCTAATTATCCGCTTAAAACAAAATAAGATGAGGAGGGCTTGGCAGGTCAACAGTAATCTCCTCCCAGGGTCCTTGATCCTTTAAAATACAATGAATCAAAGGTTAACACATTACAAACAGAATGTAGGAAAAGGGGGGGGGGGGGGGAATCCTAAAGTTGCATAGAACATAATGTTCATTGAATAAACATCTAGCCCACTCATACCTGGCCCCAGGGTTAGCGGCAGGGAGTGTGGGCGCTCTGACATTTCTGTCTTATAGGGCCTGCAGTGGCCAATAGAGATGCCCAAAGTGCACCTCCAGCCATGTGTGTGTGTTTGCGCATGGCAGGAAGGAACAAGTAGTAACACATGGGCCTGTGCTGTGATCAGCTGAAGGAGGTGTGTAACCTTGTGCTGGAAGTGGGTGAAAGGGCAAACGGGTGTTTGGGGGGGGGGGGGGGGCGCGGAACAGACTGTACAAGTTTGCTGGCTGTAATGATAGGTCCTTAGTGCTGGGTTGAAGGTGTTCTAGAGGAGTTGTCAGTTTTCTGATGCCTATAATGCAGGGGTGTGTGTATTTATGGCCCCATGCGCTCTGTTACTCCTGATCTCTGCACTGCGATTTACTGTGGACCTCTAAACAACTTTACGTTGCATTCTACTGATCCCTGCACCCGATTTGCTTACTCCAGACTTCTGCACCATGTGTTTTAACCCACTGCTGACCTAAATGCTTCATTGTTTATTAATTACCCCTGAATATTGCATTACTTCTGAACCCTGCACTGTACTTTCTCTGAGCATTGCTTTACTTATTATTGACCCCTGGACTCTTCCCCCTTTACCCTGATACCACTGGTTCTAAGGAAATTCAGGGAGGAAAATGCCAATCTGATCCTGATCACTCCCTTCTGGCCAAAAAGGCCCTGCTTCGCAACACTACTAAACCCGGCCACGGAACCTCCATGGAAGTTGCCATCCAGAAAGGACCTGCTAGCGCAGGGGTCAGTGAACCATCCGGAAGCAGACCGACCTACATCTAACCGCTTGGTTTCTGAGGAAGACCTCCGCAAAGCCAAGGGACTGTCCGATTTTAAATTAGTGAAGACTCCGCTTTCCAGTAGAAAAGAGGTAATTCGGGCCATATACCTGAAAGTTTAATTCAATTAAAGTTCAATTCCTGGTGCACTTCTAAGGGCCTCCAGGTCAAAAGTTTAGTGTCAGTCTTAGAATTTCTCCATGATGGAATGGAGAAGGGGCAGTAAACACAGGTGGCGGCTTTATCAGTTTGTGTGTGTGGTGTGGTGTTTTTTTGGGCGCTTAAATAGGCCAGTAGCCCTCAAAGTTTTTTTTTTTTTTTTTTCCCAGTTGGGATTTGTCTGTCAATTTTTACAGGGTCTCACGGGAGCTCTGTTTGAACCCTTACAGGAAGCATCTTTACATAACTTAGTTCTTAAAACAATTTTTCTGGTAGCCATCACGTCAGCAAGAAGAGTCGGCGAGCTCCAGGCCCTGGCAGTCACAGAACCTTTTCTGAAGGTCTTTTCAGACAGAGTGATCCTTCAAACAGACCCAGCGTTCCTACCCAAGGTTTCTTCAACCTTTCACCGCTCACTGGAAATGGTCCTGCCCACTTTCTCTTCACTCCTGCCAATCCAGGAGAGGAAGCATTTTACACACTGGACGTGAGGAGATGTTTATTACACTTTCTTACAGTCACTAAAGAATTCAGGGGAGAAAGATTCCAAAAGCACGCTGGGCAGATGGCTTAGATTGGCAGTCATAGAGGCCTACAAGGCCAAAGGAGGAATACCTCCCTCAGGTATTGCTGCTCATTCTATGAGATCAACAACCGTTTCCTGGGCCGAAAGGGACGGTGCTACGCCTAAACAAATTTGCAAGGCTGCCACTTGGTCCAACTACTCGACATTCCTCCGACACTATAGGTTGGACTTGCTGTCCGCCGCAGATCAAGCCTTCGACAGGAAGGTACTGCAGACAGTAGTCCCACCCTAGGGTAAGTTTTTCTGTTGTCCTGAAAGGCGATTTGAGAAACTTGGTTAGAAATACCGTCACGTCTAAGAGACTTTCAAGGACATCCACTACGTCCCTCCCCTGTTTATTTTATTAAGTGGTTTCAAGTGTCTATCATGCTGGTTTGGAGGTTTTCTGTGCTTTGTTTTCCATTATGTCGGAGACCACACCATAACCGAGGCCATGGTGGAAGAGGAGGGATTTAAAGGCTGTATGTGTTTCCTGGAAAATGGGAGAGCTGCGCTCGCTCCGGGTCGTCCTGAAAGGCACTTAGAAATACTGTCACCAGTAAGTCTAACTAAGTGTTTGTTTGTGGTGGGTTTTTTTTTTTTTTTTTTTTTTTTTTTTTATCCACGTGTTGGATGAAGGTAAAAAAACTTGAGCCTTTGGAACCACTTAAGTTCAAACTGATGTAAACTGTGTGAAAGCAGCCTTAAAGTGTTTGTAAAGGCCGAAGGTTTTTTTTTTTTATCTTAATGCATTAAGATAAAAAAAACCTGTGTGCAGCAGCCCCCTTTTTATACCTTCACCTTGCCACATCGCCTGCCACCAAATGTGGATTGTCACTGCATTGGTGGCAGCACTGGTCTATTGACCACAGAGGCAGGCCTCGGTGCAGTGGTGGGTTCTGAGTGAAGGCAGGAGAGCGGTAATGTGGGGCAGGCGGTGAGAGATGTCGTCTCTCTGCTTCCTGCTGCACATATGACAGTGCAGTCTTCGTTGCCGGCGGCAGAGAGGACGGGGGTTGGGGACCCCTGAATTAGAGTGTCTCATATAGCCTGTAGGCTGGCTAGACCCAATCATGATTTCTCCCATTCAGCCCCACAGACTGAACATAAGAAATCACTTCATATCAAGGATGCACCGATACCAGTTTTTTAAGAACAAGTATTGATGCTTTTTATCAAGTACAATACCAATTACTGATGCCTATTTTATCTATACCTGGGCTCAAATCGCACTGCAAAGAATTGCATGTGATTTGAACAAGAATGAGGTGTGCTATTCCTGTTCAAATCACATGATTCTTTGCAGTGTAAATTGAGCCCATTCATTTTGTATGGGCTCAAATTGCACCACACAAAAAAGGTGCAGACAGGTTACAGGTATTGGTTGTAGTATTGAAGCATTTGAACGAGTTACTCATTCAAATGCTTAGTATCGGCACCAGTATCAATGCAACACTACCTAATACCCCCATCCATGCTAGGCAGCATAGAGTGACAAATCTCTCCTGCCAGCTATTGTATTGACAGCTGGTACCTGCGGCTGTCGGAATACCTAAAATTGCTTTCATCTGATTGGGTGTAGATTCTTTTCAGCTGAGAATCTTTTTTAAAATCGACTTTGTTTAGCTGGGTACATTTTGATAGGGGCTAATCATTGGACTACTTTTGGTTGACTCAGCAGAAAGTTACTAAATGAGATAGCGTCTTGGACTGGTTTTCATCAGCCTAATTCCGTTTTTTTGGTTTCCTTTTTGTACTAGTTATTTCCAGGATGTGGGCCTTTTTTTTTTTTAATTTTTTTTTTTTTATTTTTACAGTTTAAGATGAAAGTTCCTTTTTATGTGCACACAATATATTTAAAACCCTAGGTGCACACCTGAGATTATGTCAGAACAGAAATATTTTTGCGTTTACACACGGATCTGCACTATGTGTAATTAGAGATCAAACACTCTTCTTACATGTACCTCTAATTATGTCAGGCAAACAACGATGGCAGATGTAAGCAATGTTGAGTGAAGATAGGGGAATGCACATGAACTGATTCTTGTGTAGAAGTATTTTTCAAGGCACTTCACGATCAGCCTATTAGTTATTTTTATTAAAGCCTCATTCACAAGGACATTCTGTTCTTACACCCAGTCTTTACCACGGGAGGTATAGATGTTCCATACAGGCAGTCTATTAAAAATGGTGATGGACAGAAGGCTGCGTGGATCATCTGTGTTAAAACTATGCAGGGATCAGAACACGGTGAGCCTGCATTCCGGTCTGCATAGTTGTGTATTAAGATGGGTTTGGAGATCTGTTGAGCCGCCTCCTTGTCATTTAACAGGCTACCTGCATGTGGCTGCCAGGAACACCTGTACCTCTCATGCTGGTAAAGATGGACCTTTAAACGGGTGTACCCAACAGTATGCCTGTTTGAATGAGGCCTTCTAGAAAGAATTCACATTTTTTACTTGTAGCCTTTTTAATGTTCTTAGACATCTTATGTAGAAAAGCCCAGCTAAAATGCACATGGTCTTATCAAGGTATGTTCCTTTTTTTTTTTTTTCTTTATATACCATGGGTGTATTTGCAGATTACATCCACAGGCTTTGCTTGCTATGAATCCTACTCCTGCCTAATATAATAATCTTAAGAAACTTGGTAGCCAATTACTATATCTTGTTTGCCTAGCTTTTAAGTGACTTGATGGCCTTAATTTAAAAAAAAAAAAAAAAAAAAAAAAAAATCAGGCCTGGAACGTCCTGAGGATTTCTATTGTAGATCTGTTTTTTTATAGTTGTACATTCTGCCTACATAACTAGGATTGCATTTGTAGAGAACACGTGCCTTTTCTCAGATCTTTTATTGATGACACAACCTGGGGGTAACTGAACTGTGGCTTTTGTACAGGGTGAATGACTCTGGTGTTTGCCTTCAGGTGTTTTTCTCTATTCAGTATATTGTAAGCAATACCTCTTTTGAAGATAATGTATGCCCTTCATACTTTGTGGTGGCCAATTTTAAAATATCCGTGGAGGTCACAGCCAACATATTTGTTCTTGTTCCCAGCATACAGCTCTGTTTGCAGTTGTTAAAATATAACCAATGTAACAGCTTGCACATTGAGTCATCCCGTATTCCGTTTTCCCCCATACTATGCAGCTGTTTCTTGTATGTTGACATTATACAACATTTCTTCTTAAAAGCTAAAACACCAGCAGGCACAGTTATTTGATATGAGTAACTAGTTTTTGCCTGATGGTGGTTTTCTCAGCCTTTCTCAGGCTTCATGCACACTGAAGCAAACGGCCGTGTTTGGGCTTTATTTTTTTTTTTTTTTTAACTGCCCATACGCTCCCCTCTGTTATCCTATGTGTCCATGCGCACATGGACATTTATCAGCCGTGGAGTTTATGGGCTGTTGTCTAAAAGCCCTAAAATCGTGTTCAGGAGCTGTTTTTCTGACCCCAAAAATAACGCTTAAAAATTTAAATGCTGATAAACGTCAATTAATCGCGGCTCACCAGCGTTCTTTAACGTTTTTAAACCATTGAAAAATTTTTCTTTAAAAAAAAAAAAAACGCTATTGCAAAAACGTTAAACTCACTGCAAAGCTGTCGTATTATTTATTTATTTTTGCATCCAGTGTGCATGAGGCCTAAAGCTTGAACTGCATTGCAGGTCTCTACAGCTCTTCTACATTACTGTATCTACAGCTCGCAGTACATTGGTGTGGACACTATGTTGAACTATAAACAAATGTGGCATAAATGTGTACTTTACATTTAGCCCCCGTTCACACTGGTGCGGCTTTGGACTCGCACTACTTCAGCACAATTTCAAAGCCACACAGTGCGATTTTTGCACTGCCAATTTCATTACAGCTTGCAACTTCATTTAACAGTCAATGCAGGTCACAATAAAATCGGTAAAAAGTAGTGCCAGAACTTTTTTCATAATCTTCACGGCACGTGGGGTATGACTTGTCATGTGATTTGGAGCTGTCAAATCACATGACAAGTCGCACCGGTGTGAGCGGGGGCTTACTCTATGACAATATTTTTTTGTAATATTAATGAAATAAACAATAATAAAGTCTAGAAAACAAATGCAAACAGTGAAAATTGAAATGCTCCTTGTATGCTGGGGGGCCGGTGAAATGCTCTTTGTATGCTGCTGGGGGGGCCGGTGAAATGCTCTTTGTATGCTGCTGGGGGGGCCGGTGAAATGCTCTTTGTATGCTGCTGGGGGGGCCGGTGAAATGCTCTTTGTATGCTGCTGGGGGGGCCGGTGAAATGCTCTTTGTATGCTGCTGGGGGGGCCGGTGAAATGCTCTTTGTATGCTGCTGGGGGGGCCGGTGAAATGCTCTCTGTATGCTGCTGGGGGGGCCGGTGAAATGCTCTCTGTATGCTGCTGGGGGGGCCGGTGAAATGCTCTTTGTATGCTGCTGGGGGGGCCGGTGAAATGCTCCTTGTATGCTGCTGGGGGGGCCGGTGAAATGCTCCTTGTATGCTGCTGGGGGGGGGGGGTGAAATGCTCCTTGTATGCTGCTGGGGGGGGGGTTGGCGGCGGTGAAATGCTCCTTGTATGCTGCTGGGGGGGGGGGGGTGGCGGTGGCGGTGAAATGCTCCTTGTATGCTGCTGGGGGGCCGGTGAAATGCTCCTTGTATGCTGGCTGCATGTACACTAAATATCTCCTAAAACGGTGCATGTTTAGGAGATATTTACACTATCTATAGGTAAGCTTTATTATAAGCTTGCCTATAGGTAAAATTTCATGTTGGAAGTTTACGAATTTCCACTTTAAAGCCCAGCCCCAGAATAATACTCACCCACCCTGTAGCTTCTGACTTTTAATATAAGGACACTTGCCTGTCCAGGTAACCAGCGCTGTCCTTACCCGAGCAAATTCTTTAGTCAGGTCCTGGCGCTGGCATCTTTAAGGGGTTGTAAACCCTCCGTTTTTCTCACCTTCTGTGGTGCTGCAACCCCCCGGCCCCAGTTTTACTTGCCTGACCCCGATCTTTCTCCGGCCAGCAACGAGAACACCAGCTCTACTTAGTGTCTTGTGTCCTGATTGGATAGATTGATAGCAGCGCAGCCATTGGCTCCCGCTGCTGTCAATCAAATCCAATGACGTGGCGCTAGGGCCCGCATTCTGTGTTAGTCACAGTTGCGGGACTTAGGAGCGTGCCCGAACAGGTGTCCACCAAGGAGAGCCTTCTCCAATGTGGACACTCGATGCGGGGATGAGCCACCTGCGCCGCTGAGGGACCCCAGAAGAGGAGGACCAGGGCCACTCTGTGCAAAACGAACTGCACAGTGGAGGTAAGTGTGATGTGTTTTATTTTAAAAAAACGAGGGTTTACAACCCTTTTTAAATAAGGGAAGCTAGCAGTGAATCCTTGCCGGTTCCAGAGTGCGCAAGCCTGAGCTGCGCTTTTGTAAATGGTCCTGGAGTCTTCTGAACCCTGCAATGTGACAGCAAAGCCCTGTGTAAGCAGACTCGTCGGAATCCTATCTTACACAGGACTATAGGCTCCCTGTGGGTCATTAATAATTAGCCCAGTACTTTTACATGCAATGAGCCACATTCTCCTCATACATGGAAGTACAGAGTATTTCTGCCTTCCTGCACTGAACAGAGCGACAGGGGTGCAAAGGAGAGGTGTATTTAAGCCTAGAAGGGGTGAAGGATCAGGCTACATTCAGATGGGTAAATCTCTGCCACATAGCTGTTTGCACAGCCAGCAGTTAACTGCGGTGATCAATGTAGGCATCTACTGGCTGTACGAACAATCACAAATGGGTGTAGCCATAGTCGGCTTATCATTGTTTTTGTATGGGTTGAGTGACTGCAGCTATTGTCACACACTCTGTCACACACTCACACTCTCACACACACACACACACACACACCCCTGTCATTGCAGACTTAAGCCGAATGGGAGACATCGTCCGGTAACAAAAAACAGCTGATGTTGGGCCCTGTGTGTATGGCACTCTACGGTGTTTGGCCAGCTTCTGTTGGACAAGCATGCTGGAAAACTAACAGCTGACAGGCTCCCAATCAGCACACTCAGTCAATGGCGGAGAGTGCTGATCAGTGTTCGGGGGGTTTGTCCCCTGTGTAAACAGTTTTTGGCAGGGGAGATCCATGTACTAGTTTTGGATGTTTAGCAACCAGGCTTTAGAATTTGCAGGGTGTGGTTATCTGAGTGGAGCCTAGAGACAAATTTCTTTCTCTAGGACAGGGTAGTTGAAATTCCTTTGCTCAGTACCTTTTTATAGGTTGTTATTGTTGGGAGTATTTTAGGAAAGCTGTTGCGGCAGAGGGTGGTGTTTTTCCCCTTACGTTTGGGTAAGCCTGAAGATATTTGTAGGTGTTTGGCAGCTCTGAGTTTGTGAACCTGTTGTTGTTGGAAGACCGCAAGTCTTTCCTAACTGCTGGTGAAAAGCGGTTGCTCAGTATAAAGTTCCTAGTGGTTATGTCATGTGAAACTAAAGGGGATGAGGTTTTATGCTTGTAACGTTATTTCGCAATGGGTTTTTAATTTTACACAATGACATATTTTTCCTTCAGATACAGTTTATGCATTGCAAATATTTTAGCCAAAATTTTTGCAGATTCTTACCTGTTGACTGTTCACCATATCCTTTCTCAAACAAACTGCTAAATGGAATTGCTTGATCTGAGCATAAGCTGCATCCCTTCATCTGTGAAGCCGGGTTCACACTGGTAAACAAACGCTCTGACATTGGGAGCATATGTCGCATGACGTGTGAAAATCAAATCAATGTTTCCCTAGGAGAGCCGTCTTAACTGGTCCGACTTTGAAAATGCTCCCTGCACTACTTTGGTCCGACTTTTGATCCTACTTTACTTAAGTTGGATCGCCATGTTTACTGATCTGACTTTGGCAAGCGACTTGTGCTCTGATCTTGAAGGGGAAGATCGGCATGGGTTCCCCCTCGAAGAGCATACCAGGCCCTTCAGTTTGGTATGGGTTTTATGGGGGCCACCCCACCCAGTGACCCCGCTCCATGCAAATATACGTAGTGGCGCACCCAGCGTTAGAGCGGGAGAGGGCATCAAGTCAACATCGGAAGAACAGAGGGAGAAGACAGCGGAGAAGATATCGTAAAAGACCGCAGACAGAGGGAGAAGACCTCAGCGGAGAAGAACCGGCATAGGCAGAAGACGTCAGCGGAGGAGGCAGAAGAGCGGGAGAGGGTAGAAGAGTTCGGAAGAGATGCCTTAAATTACTTTAAAAACGTGTAATGTGCTTTGTTACACTTTTTTTTTTTTTTTTTTTTTTTTTTTTTTTTTTGTGAATGTACCCATACCCAATGTACCCCTTACTCATTCACATATGGTGGGGGGCTGGAATATGGGGGCCACCTAGTTAAAGACGGCTTCCAGATTCCAATAAGCTGTCTGCCCACCCCGACATCCAACGGCCAGGGTTGTCGGGAAGAGGCCCTTGTCCCCATCAGGATGGGGACAAGGTGCTTTGGGGTGGGGGGGTCGCAAGGGCCCCCCTGCCACAAAGCACCCCCCCATGTCGAGGGCATTCGGTTTGGTATGGTTCAGGAGGGGGGGGGGGTCGCTCGCTTGTCCCCACCCCCTTTCCTTAACTTCCGGGGTGCGTGCTCGGATAAGGTTCTGGTATGGATTTTGGGGAGGGCCCCCATGCCGTTTTTTCGGCATATATACACATATGTGCCAGCGCACAGGACCAATAATCATGCAATGTAATACATTGTAAGTTATACAGTGAGCTGAGGATAAAATGCAAATAGTACTATAGTTGCTGAAATTTTATAAAATGTCCATAACAATTAGCCACTGTAGTTAAAAGCTGTGGTAGGAAAACAGAGTCCTTATATAAGAACCAGCGCTGAGGGCAGGCTTTCCAGGTGAGCGAAGTCAGCTCTCTAGGTAAACGTGAGAAGAAAAACAAAAAGCGCCTCTGAGTGCAGGTATTTATTTGTAGCAATAAACAAGCAATCCACACTTACAATAAGGTAAGGGAAGTACGGCTCCGAAGGGGAAGATATCCTGGATCAGTCCCAGCGTCCATGGCAAAAGGCTGCGAGATAGTTCCGAAGGGATGGCCGCGGTCCCCCGCAAGGAAAAACTTGCAGCTGGTCTGGATGGAAGCTCCGTTGGTCTTACAGGGCGCTCGTGGGTGTGTGACGTCACCAGGACTGATCCACAGCACGTTTCAGAGCATGCGCAATGCTCACACTGGGCAGGCGCGCTCCTTTTTCAAGTGTAGCTGTATCTGTATCTCGTAGCCTTTTTCCATGAATGCTGGGACTGATCCAGGATATCTTCTCCTTCGGAGCCGTACTTCCCTTACCTTATTGTAAGTTTTTTCGGCATGGTATGCTTTTGGAGGGGGAACCCATGCCGTGTGTGATGTGGTGGCTTTTTTTTTTTTCAAATTTGGCGTGGAGTTCCCCCTAAAGATTCATACCAGACACAAAGTGCCTGCATTGTTGGGGATCAAAGTCTGATCCCCGTTCATTGAAGTCGGACTTCAAGTCACAGGGCAAAGTCGGATCCACAGTCGTACGACACTCATGTCGTACCAGTGTGAACCCAGCCTGAAGAGATTTGGAACATAAGCATTATACTCCTGTTGCATGGGATTCCTCTGATTTAGTCTTCCAGCTGTGTGCAGACTTTTCAGGGAAGGCATTGAGTCAATTACACAATACATGCTACAGTATGTTGTGGTGTTTTTTTTTTTTTTTTTCTCCAATTCTATTCTTTAAATTTTTTGTATCTAACAAACCTTTAAAATTCACGGGAAACCATGATATGTATGCAGACTTAGATAAGCAGGCTAACCCTTTTGAAAATGAGATTTCTGTGTGATAATGTATGGCTATTCCCTTGACACAAGCTTGCGCGCACACACATCAAATGTATATATCTAGCCTAGACCTGTACATACCATTCATTCACAACATAGATTGAAATAATTGTACATACCTTTATCTACATGCTTGCCGCAGTTACAGATATGTACAACATTTTAGACCTACTTCTGCAAAGGAATTTCTAACTCCTTTGCATTGTAGTGCCTGATGTTTATTTTGTCACATTGACATGAATGTTGTCCTTTGAAGATAAATAGAGCATATCAATTTTGGTGTATGTATAGCACAGCTCTTTCATGCTGTTACATGGAGCCTGCAAAACCCAGCATGAAACAATGTCATTTCTGGCCTTGGCAAGAATTTATCATTTTACTTGTGATTCACAGGAAGTTCTCGTGTGTGTGACCAGGGGGTCAGGCATTTCCCCCTGAAGTCTGTAGGTACAGTGAGGGGGGGGGGGGGTGAAGTATTTGATCCCCTGCTGATTTTGTACGTTTGTCCACTGACAAAGAAATGATTAGTTTATAATTTTAAATGGTAGGTTTAGAGACAGAATAACAAAAATTAGAAAAAAATCATTTCAATAAAGTTTTATAAATTGTGCATGTTAATGAGTGAAATAAGTATTGGATCCCCTATCAATTGGCAAGATTTCTGGCTCCCAGGTGTCTTCTATACAGGTAACGAGCTGGGATTAGGGGCACTCTCAAAGGGAGTGCTCCTAATCTCAGCTTGTTACCTGTATAAAAGACACCTGTCCATAGAGTCAATCAGATTCCAATCTTTTCCACCATGGCCAAGGCCAAAGAGCTGTCCAAGGATGTAAGGGACAAGATTGTAGATCTATACTAGGCTGGAAAGGGCTACAATACAATCACCAAGCAGCTTGGTGAGAGGGTGCCAACAGTTGGTGCGATTATTGGCACATGGAAGAAACACAAAATAACTGTCACTCTCCCTCAGTCTGGGGCTCCATGCAAGATCTCACTTCATGGAGTTTCAGTGATCATGAGAACGGTGAGGAATCAGCCCAGAACTACACAAGAGAAATCTTGTCAATGATCTCAAGGCAGCTGGGACCATATTCACAAAGAAAAATATTGGTAACACACTACACCATGAAGGACTGAAATCCTGCAATGCCCGCAAGGTCACCCTGCTCAAAAAAAGCACATATCCAGGCCTGTTTGAAGTTTTGCTAATGAACGTTTGAATGATTCAGAGGACAACTGGGTGGAAGCGTTGTGGTCAGATTTGCTTTGGGAATGGTTTTTCTGCTCAGGGGACAGGGCAACTTCACCGCATCAGAGACGATGGACGGGCCCATGTACCATCAAATCTTGGATTATAACCGCCTTCCCTCAGCTAGAGCATTGAAAATGGGTCGTGGATGGGTATTCCAGCATGACAATGACCCAAGGCAACAAAGGAGTGGCTCAAGAAGATGCACATTAAGGTCCTGGAGTGAGCTAGCCAGTCTTCAGACCTTAATCACATAGAAAATATGTGGAGGGAGCTGAAGGTTCGAGTTATCAAACGTCAGCCTCAAAACCCTAATGACTTGGAGAGGATCTGCAAAGAGGAGTGGGACAAAATCCCGCTTGAGATGTGTGCAAACCTGGTGACCAACTACAAGAAATGTCTGACCTCAGTACTTGGTGGCAAAACCCTTTTTGGCAATCAGTCATGGTTTGCAAAGGGGTCAAATACTTCACTCATTGAAATGCAAATATATTTATAACTTTTTGAAATGCATTTTTTTTGTTTTGTTCTGTCTCTCACTGTTAAAATAAACCTACCATTAAAATTATAGACTGATCATTTCTTTATGGGCAAATGTACAAAGTCAGCAGGGGATCAAATACTTTTTTTTTTCCCCTCCATTACCTAACTATAGCATAAATGTGTCGTCCTTCTTTTTTTTTTTTATTTGTAGAAGGTGACCACACACACTATCAGACTGTACAATCTCTACTTTTTTAGATTTACCAATAACTGTGTAGAATAGGGGTTTGCCAATTTTGCATGTGCATCATCATATTTTTTATTTTTTTTAAGGTGGGAAAACAGGTGTATAGGCACAACACCCTTCCCACATAACATGACTGTCACATTGAAAAACATATGAATACCTATCAACAAAGACCAAACTAGGTTATGACTGTGGGAATTAATCCAAACACGTTTTAACTTCTGTTGTCTTGTTTAGGGGGTTAGTACGGTAGACTCAACAAAACGGTGTCCAAAAAAATACAAAAATATAATTTTAAGAACATTGATTCATAGTAGCATAACAAAGGTGCGTAATAAGCACACTGTCAATGGTGGTGGGGCCAACGCAATCTAAGGACACCCTGGATTCTATCAGGAAACCAGGCAGACAAAGGAGCTCAAGGGACAAGTAGCTGCTAATGGAAATGGTAAGTATATAAAAATAACGATGATTTTGACTTCAAATGGCATATCCCACCCCCAGTATGTGCTCAAAATGATGACTCCACAGACACGTCACAAAGGTCTTGAGCCAAGGTAGTAGAGCTGCACGATTCTGGCTAAAATGAGAATCACAAACTTTTTTTGCTTAAAAGCTAGATCACGATTCTCTCATGATTCTTGCAGCGTAACATCTTTCACATTGAATCAAATAAAAAAAAAAAAAAAGGGCTAACTTTACTGTTTTTTATTGAAGTGTATTTTTTCCAAAAAATTGCATTTGAAAGACCACTGGGCGAATACATTGTGACACAAAATATTGCAGCAATTGCCATTTTATTCCCTAGGGTCTCTGCTAAAATATATATAATGTTTGGGGGTTCCAAGTAATTTTCTAGTAAAAAATATTGATTTTAACTTAAACAAGTGTCAGAAAAAGATTTGGACTTTAAGTGGTTAAACCTCCTGCATTTACACACACGTTTGATCTAGGAAAGGGGGTTAATTCCCCATTCGTTTTGTCCCAGGGCATTTAAAAGACTGTTGTAGGATACATGCAGACACTTTTGTTTAGATTCTGTTGTACAGAATTTTTTTCAAATGGAATGGTTTGCTTTATCAATGCAATGCATTAACCCATAGCAACAAAGGGGAGCCCATTGCCTGGAGGTGGATGTTAAAGTGTATTTCCACTTTTTTCAGCCAAATGAGGATATATTTGTTACAGAACTCCCAGTTAAATAGCATGATTTAAAAAAAAAAATGCAGCTTACACTTTTTTTTTTTTTTTTGTTTGCTCTTCTCTGGACCCTCTAGCAAGGAAAAATCCTAGGTAGTGCTCTTTGTTTTGAAGGGCTGGGAAGCCTTGTTTTTCATAATTACCCTGTTGGTGCTGTGCAGGTAGATCTTAAAATAGATTTGAGCACTGTCTGTCCTAGCAAATGAAAGGATTTGCTCTTCATAGCAAACCTGTCAATTTTTACTATTATTCTTATTATACAGGATTTGTATAGCACCAACAACTTTACAAAATGAAAATAGCCAAAATTCATCCTAACCCAGTGCTAGGCACACCACAGTGCCTAAACTTTTAGTACTTCTTCCATTATCCAGAAGCACCAGGATTTTAATGGAACTGCAGCAGGTCAGAGCAGGAGTAATACAGCTAAAGGTAAGTTTGAGCACCTGTAGGGATGTTTGGTTTTTAATCTTCCAGGAGGCTGTTTCCTACTGTATGATTGTCCCAGTTTTGGTACTTAAGTATCAAATGGTTTGCATACTGCAATTGTAAAAATATTTTGCAGCATTTCTCATAATTTCCTCTTCTTAAAGTGGTGGTAAAGTCAGTATGGTTTGTTTTTTTTTGTTTTTTTTTCTAATTTTAAGGCATTCAGGCATTCTATGCCTTAAGATAAACCTTTGTGCAGCAGAGGCGCCCCCCCCCCCCCCAAATACTTACCTGAGCCCCATCTCTATCCATCGATGTGTGCGAGTGCCTTGGCTGAGACACAGCAGTCGCACCATCGGCTCCCGCTGCTGTCAATCAGTCACTTAGCCAATCAGGGTAGAGAGGGGGGGTGGGGCTGAACCGTAGCTCCGTGTGTGCTACGGCTCGGGTGCCCCCAATGCAAGCTGCTTGCTGTGGGTGCACTCTACAGGAAGGAGGGGCCAGGAGCTCCGAAAAGGGACCTGAGAAGAGGAGGATCTGGGCTGCCCTGTGCAAAACCATTTCATAGAGCAGGTAAGGATAACATGTTTGTTATTTTTAAAGAAAAAAAAAAAAAAACTTTGTCATTTGCTTTTCTATACATCAGAAATTGAAGTGTCTGGCTAAAACTGATGTCTTCATCTCTTCTCCTCTTCTTCTTCTTTTTTTTTTTTTTTTTATGCAATAGAGTGGAACAGATTCTGATTTTGTTGTTTTTAGTGACCCCATAGGAAAAAGGCAATACTAGTATATACATACACTTATTTAGCGAGAGCAGTAAGGCCAAAGGCACTAAAATGATCTATAGCTATTAGTTTGCTCTTTGTTACTGTTGTCTAAATCACCCTGGGTATGAGGTCTCCTTCTGATTCTTCTTGACAGCTGGAGTATTGCTTCTAGATTGACCTCCTGTGTCATTTGTTGGGAGTGCTATCTCCAATCCACTGGCCATTTCATAAGAGGAGGAAAACTTTGGATCAAATCATCTAGGCATTCTGAGTAGAAGTGGGAGCGGGTACCTGTCAAAAGTGCCATTTCCTAAAGAGGGGGAAAAGAGGGCTTTTTGGGTGAATCTCCATTTTAATCACCAAAAATCACATCACATTTTATTAACGACTTTCCTACCATGCTATAACTAAAAGACAGCTACAGAGCGGTTCTCCAGTTCTGGGAGTGCCTCCATGGATGTCTTCCCAGAAACGGGCACGCACTGATTGCGGTAAAGGGCCAATCACAGCCGGTCACATGTAACCAACCTTGCTGGCTATCAGCACTCCTTTACTCTCACACTTTTTTTTTTTTTATTTGTTTAGCCAAAAATAAAAACTCAGTGATGATTAAATACTACCAAAAGAAAGCTTTTTGTCTCAAATAATAAAAATTGAATTTGAGTACAGTATTGCATGGCTGTGCAATTTGTCATTCAAAGTGTGACAACGCTGAAACCTGAAAATTGGTGTGGGTAGGAAGGGGGTGAAAGTGACTAGTATTGAAGTTGGTAGCCAGATCACCATCCCTTGAATTGCCAAAACAAGGCTTGCGGACTGTCTAAACCAATAACAGACCAGGGAAGTGCATGCCCTAGCCGTGCAATTAACTACTTTTATTAAGCAAAGTAATAAAAATGACACATAATGCACTCGCATGCTAGCGGAATAACTCCAAACTCCTCACACAACACTGAGAATCCACCTTCAGAACCCCCGTATGGATGCCACTAGATGTAATCCACTTGACTAAAGGCTCCTCTCCCTGTGTCTTTGTGAAAGAGAAGAGCAGGAGGCTGGCCACAATAGCGGCATGTGTATGGCAGTAGCTGGGATTATGGAGGAGCAGCAATCATTCAGTAGGGTGGCATGCACCCAAAGGAGGCTGTGTGGTTTGCTATAGGTTTGAGCTTGTGGGCTACATCAGAGGGCTCCGCGGGGCCCTGGGTTGAGTTCTGTAAGGGAATTCATAAGAAAAATGATACATTTTTGCCAGACTTTTTTTATTTCAGTTAGGCCTCATAAACCCTAACATTTCTTACAAGTCCTCGACTGTAAAATCCCCGGTGTTTTCCCGTGCCTGGGATGCCGCACACAGCCGCCAATTCAAGTGTCTGAACGCTTGTGTAAACACCAATTTTTGCTTCTGCTTTTGGGTGTTTATCTGAGCTGTGCCGTGTTTGGGCAAAAGTGGCGTGTTTGGGGAAACATACTCCACTTGCATGCCCTGGTGAATGCTGATGTAGACGTGGAACCCTGCTGCTAGAGCACTGAAGAGGTTTTGAATAGTATGTTGTGTTGCTTGATCTGGTGATATTTCCATATTTTGTATTCTTCCTACGAATGTTGCTTATTAGTTTCTTTCTACTCGCCTTCATTTCATATCATAAGTAAAGAACTGTGTGCAGCACATGGAGTCATGCAGCTATGCTAAAAATATAAATGCTGTTAGCTTTGTCCTATTTTGTGTTGTGCTTCCATCCTCTCAGCTGCCAGTGGTTTGTGCCTGGCAGGCATTGTAGAGTTATTCTGTATAATTAGTGTTGGGCTGCTTTCTTAAAATGGTGTTTTTGTTTGAAATCTACTTTATTTCAAGGAGAAAAAAAAGAGTTGAATTCTAGCTAAACAAAGTGTATTTTTAGCGTTGGACTACATGGGGATGCTGTCTCTGATCTAGAAATCTTCTTGTTTGGCTGTGTTGGCAGCAGTGTCTGGATAACTAGAACTGCGGTCTTTCCCAGTCTTATTTAGATGGTATACAGGTTGTTGACAAAAGGTCATATCGTGTGTGTGTGTTGGGACTCCTGCCTTTTAGGCCTCATGTGCATTGCTGCTGCTAAACGTTTTAAACACGGGTTACCATCTGTCAAATCGTTCAGGAGAGGTTGTAAAAACGTCCCAATTAAGCCTAACACACAAACTTTAATGGCATCCCAGTCTTAGTCTGTAGGGTTCAATATTCAGTTGGGTCCGATCTGTTTGTAGCTATAACCGCTCCAACTCTTCTGGGAAGGCCGTCTAGGAGTGTGTCTATGGAAACATTTGACACTTCTTCCAGAAACGCATTTGTGAGGTCAGGCACTGATGTGCAATAGAAGGCATGGCCCGCGGTCTCCGCTCCACTTCATCCTAAAGGTGTTCTGTTGGGTTGAGGTCAGGACACTGTGCAGGCCAATCAAGTTTCTCAACCCCAAACTCGCACATCCATGTCTTTATGGACCTTTCTTTGTGCACTGGTCCAAATCATTTGGTGGAGGGGGGATCGTAGTGTGGGGTTGTTTTTCAGGGGTTGGGCCTGGCCCCTTAGTTCCAGTGAAGGGAACTCTTAACTCAGCATACCAAGACAATTTCGTGCTCCCAACTTTGTGGAAACAGTTTTGCCCCTTCCTGTGCACAAAGCAAGGTCCATAAAGGCCTGGATGAGCGAGTTTGGGGTGGAGGAACTTGACTGGCCTGCACACAGTCCCGACTTCAACCTGATAGAACACCCTTGGAATGAATTAGAGTAGAGAGTGTAAGCCAGGCCTTCTCATCCACATCAGTGGACGTCGCTAACTTAACCTCTTGCCGACCAGCCACAGGTGTTGTACTGCGGCAGGTTGGCTTGGCTGCTCGAAACGCCGTAGGTGTACGTCGGTTCGTGCACAAGGTTCTGCGAGCACCGATTGGCCAGCAGGAGAGCTAATTAGCAGGTCCTGCAGACTCTATGGCTGCCCGCACTCGTTCCCCGCAGAGACAGAACTGGGATCTGCCTTTGTAAACAAGGCAGATCTCCGTTCTGACAGGGGATGACACAGGATCTTGTCTTGCCACTGTGCAGGAAGATGGATCTGTGTGTGTGTGTTTCTCAGGTAACCCCCCCCCAACACATTTTAACCCTTTGATTTCCCCTGGTGTTAACCCCTTCCCTGCCAGTGTCATTAGTACAATGTCAGTGCATATTTTTAGCATTGATCTATGTAATGTCACCGGTTCCCAAAAAAAAGTCAAATGTCATCTAGGTGTCCGATCTGTCCGCCACAATCCTGCAAAAAATCACTGCCGTTACTAGTAAAAAATAATAATAATAATGCCATAAATCTTTCCCCTATTTTGTAGATGCTATAACTTTTGCGCAAACAATCAATATACACTTATTGGGGTGTTTATGGTAAAAAAAAATATATCTCTAATCTCTATCATCTCGAATTTTCTTTAAAAAAAAAAAAAAAAATTATTGGGTATATTAGCAGAAAGTAAAATATGTATTTTTATCGCGAAAAAAATAAATGCAGAAGTGATCATATACCACCAAAAGAAGGCTCCTTTTTGTGGGGTGGGTAAGGGATACAAATTTTATTTGGGTACAGCATCGCACAACTGCGCAATTCGCAGTGCCGTATTGGAAATAATGCCCTTGGTGTAAATCCTTGACACCCCCTGTGGTTTTAGTTTGGTGCACAGGATTCGCTGTTTCCTGCACCGCATATGTGAACTGAGCCTAAAAGATTCTGTTGTCTTGGAACATCATCCTAGATCTGTGTGTGGCCTTCTAGTTCTGTTGGAGGGTGACAAGTGGGACCTGATACTACTTTGGAAAGTATTTCAGTTTCCCACCCATTTTTACAATTTTTGACAACTTATTTTGCACAAAAGATTCAGATTTGAAAATGTAATTCATTAAACTAAACTAAGAACATGTCCACGGATATTAATGAGGTACATTTTCCACCATGCATAATCCTAGCACAGTCTTGCTTAAATTAAATTAAAAGAAGTGTCCATAAAATCTGGTTCAAGCATTAAATGCAATTTAACCTGCTTTTGGGCAAAGCACGGGTTTCATGAATTGTGCCAAAGTCTTTTTTACACGTAAATATATTGGTTATATTTGTGCTTTTAGCTTTACGTTCATTTAGCGAGAGAGTTAATGGTGCCTCTTTTGTGATTGAAGAGCGAATTATTATTATTATTTATTTTTTTTTTTTTCCTGTAAGCTAAACTCCAAAATATCCCTGATACTTCCAATAGTGTGCATTGTAGGGTGGGAGAGGGTCCTTCTAAGACAGTACTGGGAAAAGATTTGCTGCTCTTTTTTCTTTATAGCAATACTGCTCTCACACAAAAGCTAGAACCTCCCTCAGGAGGCTCTCTGGATGAAGGAAAGGTGGGTCGGCAACAGAGCTTCCTGAACAGTCATTGGAAGGGAAAGGCCCAAGGAATGTTTTGATGTGCAATGTATTGTTCTCTGCTATATGTGAGCAGAGGGACTGAATCATCTCTCCAGGGGTAATAGAACATCTTGTACCTTGCATAAGGCTTCCTCATCTGTATCCATAAGAAAAAGTCAATTGGTAAGAGGTTTAGAGGTGCAACTTGCATTATAGACTGAGCTTGGACTTTTTTTTTTTTTTTTCCACAGTGATTTTATAATGAGGAAGTGTTATGCTTTATCACGTGATACTGATTCATGCTTTCCAGCTCTGATGAGTTTCAGTGACCAGACAGCTTGCTGCATCCTAACCAATCGTAATGCAAAATGTGTATTGTGGGGACACAAACAAAATTTAACGGCATGCATAAGATAAGTCTCCATACAGTTAATGATTGTAGCTATGTAACATAAAACTGTACACATTCAAAATGTATCGTTAAAGCTTAGCTGCAGACAAACGACTAAATACACAGGAGAAATGCATGCAGTCCCCAGGTTAAAAACATCCGACTTAAACGACTCCTACTTACAAATGGAGGGAGACGACAGGAAGTGAGAAGAAATCTACCCCTAGGAACAGAAATTCACTCCTATAAGAGTTATTATGGGGGGAAAAAGGTGTCTCCACTGAAGTTTTATCACCAATCTTTGTTTCCCGAGAGCCCAAGTTTTTTTAAATCCAATTGTCACAGGGACAGGCAGTGAGGCAAAATCTTCTGAACAGGGATTTAGAACACGGATAAAACAAATGTTACAGGTGTGTTGGCCCTTCCCTATGCTATCCAGTCCAAAAAATAATGTTTACGTTTTTTTGGAGTTACACTTAAAAAAAAAATGTACCTGTTCTGACTTGCATACAAATTCAACTTAACAAACCTACAGGAACACAGTTAATATTTCTAGATGTGTGCTATAGATCTGCATCTTACTTTTATAGTGCAGGTCCACTATAAATACTGTATTAAATGGTGTTTTTTGTATAGATCTGGATTTCAGCTTTAAGACTGAATTCACACCTATGCGTGTGCATTTTTTTTCTTCATGCATGTTCGCTCAGCATCTAGGGAGGTGTGAGAAGCCTTCCATTTTTCCAAACATAACTTAGAACAAGAACACGTTGCCAGGGTCAGGTCTTAGTAACCATGCATTTGCAGCACATAAAGACTTTACATAACCTCTTCACCCCTGTTGCCTAAATATCCCCCTTGGTGGTGCTTACGTGACATTTTTTTTATGGCGAGATTAGTCTTGCTGTGCTTTCTGGGGGAAATAAAAACAAAATAAAGAAGTAAAGGGGGGGGGGGGTAATATAATGTTTTTTTATGCACTCCTATTGACTTATGCATGTTGACTAATGGGGGTGGAAAGGTACCTAAACCATATATTTTCACGCGCCACAATGCATGTATGTAAATCATTGAACCCATTGGAAACAATGTTAGTTATGCCAAGTAACATGCATTTTTGAAGCATCAAAACCTTTGTTATGATGCATAGGTGTGAACTGGGCCTAAATGTGTTCCTGTCTTTGACTGAAAATAGCAGAAATACATTTTTATAATCGATCAATTGTAAACTTATTTTTGCAAGGCTAAAGGTGTGTTTTTTTTGTTTTGTTTTTTTACTTTCTATGCATTAGGACAGTGGTCATCAACCCTGTCCTCAGGGCCCACTAAGGCTCGGTTCACACAGGGCCTCCGTTCTGTGCTATGCAACCGTTCTAAGGGGAGCGACGCAAGTCGCTCCGACTTAGAAAAAGGTTCCTGTACGACTTTGGGGGCGACTTGGGGCGACTTGCATAGACTTCTATACAGAAGTGGTTTTGCAAGTCGCCCAGGCAGTCGTGTGCAGGTCGCCTCAGTGAGGCGACCTGCAAGTCGTGCCGCCTCTGGTGTGAACCGAGGCTAACAGGCCAGGTTTGCAAGATAACTGAAATACATCACAGGTGATATCATTTGCTGCTCAATGATTGCAGTATTCTAGTCTGCATCTCCCAAGGTAATTCATAAAACCTGGCCTGTTAGTGGGCCTTGAGGACAGGGTTGATGACCACTGCATTAGGATACAAAAAACCTTACACTTACCTGAGCCCGATCTCAATCCAGTGCTGGGCCAAGTGCATTGGCTCCTGCTGCTGTCAGTCACAGCCTGTGAGGAGAGAGCAGAGGGTGGGGCTGAGACACAAGCAGTGCACAGGTTATAGACACAGGCAATGCAACTCAGGATTGAGCCTGCAGGTTTGCCACAATAGGAAGTGGTTTCCTATGTTGGCACCCCGAGAAGAGGAGTCAGGCCTGTAGGTGGGGGACCCAAGAAGTGGAGGATCAGGGCTGCTCTGTCCAAAACCAAGTATTTATAAAGGTCTGGAAATGCCACTAACATTCCTTATTCTTTAAAGCAGATCTCCACCCCCCCCCCCCCCCCCCACCTCGCCAAATTATTAAACAGCCAGCACAACTTGTCAGTAGGAAAACAAAATGTTTTATAGTTGCACACCACCGTGTGTGTGTGTGTGTGGTGGTGGTTGATGATGTTGTTTGTGTTTTTGGTTCCAGCCCCCCCCCCCCCCAAGAGGTTTGTCGCTGTTTTGTTGGAAACCTCTGCTGCAGTTTTAAAAGTCATTGGTGGTTGGATTCCCCTTCCTTGTTCCCTGTGCCTGCCCACCAATGACACTGTGATTTCACACATGCACTGTACAAGATCTGGCATGGTCATCCTTGGCCTTTCCCCAAGACCTTACTAGATTTTGCAGTTTTCCGAGAGAACACCTTGGAAGGCACTGGTGATGTAGCCATCTCAGCTGGAAGGTACATGCTTTGTCGCCAGTGCTTCTTCAGGAACCCAGGAAGCAAATTAAGGTGAGAAAAGTCTGTTTACAGGAAGGAAGTTGTTTTTTTTGCCTTTTGCCCGTAACAGCCAATGCACTTCAAACTGCAACTTCTGCAATGCAGGCTACACCTTTTATTTTGGTATGCACTTTTTTCCCCCTCATACAGAAGTCCTTCAAATTATGGGACTTAAAGCAGAACTCTGGGCAAAAATGTAACTCAGTTTTAATCCGGTTTTTATACCCTCCTAGAATATGTAGTGTATTTTTAGGTTGGCTCTGTAGTTTGAGAGATAGCAGATGCATTTTTAAAATTTACGGGGTTATTTGCTTCTCTTCCATTTTTGTAAGCCCGTTGGCTGCTTTGTATTGTATTTCTTCAGCCACCAGTCTTGTCACCACCCCGCTGTTGTTTTTTTGTACAGTGAGCAGGCAGTGATGCAGTCCCTGCTCGCTGTAGTGGGCAGACCAGTGAGACTGGGCCTAGCAGACTGGGATGAGTGTGTGCGCTACAAGAGTTTGTGCTCAGCTAAAGGGATTGAAACAGGCGCCTGAAGTGTCCCCCCCCCCCCCCCCCCCCCCCCCCCAATGACGGCATAGAGAGGAGCTCAGCGATTTTATATACAGGGACTGGATGATTTGCCTATCACAAGTGGACCTTTGAGTGAAACCATTTGATTGTTTGTTTGTTTTTACCACATAATTAAGGGTTGCTGTACCAGGAGCCTGTGCGCTCTTTCCTTTTCTCTATTCTGGCTGTCATCCATAACTAAATGAGGTCGCATGCCCAGGAAACTTTTTCCTATTCAGTTGAAGCCAGAGACGCTGGAGAATGTGGGGCTCAATTTGCTGTACAAGTGGGCAACATTTGCAGGCTCAGTGTACCTGTCCACATTCACTACAATTTCCTCTGCATGATGGGAACTGTAGTTTCTAATGAGTTTAGAGAGTGGAGGATGAGACGTCACTCTGCCTTTGCACTACCTGGCTTGGCTGAAGGTGTGTGTGTGTGTTTTTTGTTTGTTTTTTTTGTTTTTTAAATAAAAGTAATGAATATTCTACCTGACTTTTCTCCATAACGGTGAGGTTTTTAACTATTTATTTAATGCTTCATGTAGTTCAGTTTACTGATCAATTTTTTGTGGGCATCCCAGAGTTCTTCTATAAACCATGAAAATCACAACCTTGGTGGGCTCAGGGACACTGCTATTCCTATTGTGGTGAAAGCATGGTAAAATAAAGTTGGAGAAGACACAACTTATTGGATTATTAGTATGGTTTTATTTTGTAGTATCGTTAGCAGATTTTAAAAAATGAGTAAAGAAAGACGCAAGTACATGCATAGAATATTTTTATATTGACTTAAGATTTGTACTATAAATATAAGTGTGCAGTATGTTTTCTGTTATGTCAGAGCATCTTGTGTCTGAAATATGGACAAAAAAAATAATCATTTTGTCGTGTCTGTGTGGTGTGTGTGTGTGTGTGTGTGTGTGTGTGTGTGTTCCCCCCTCATCTTGTGCTAGACTCGTTGCCCCGAGCATTAAAAGAAAAAAAAAAAAAAAACTGATAACGCTTTCTCTTTTCAGCTCTGAACAAATGTTGGTCTGTCTCAACCTTGGCATGTCAGCCAAATTTAAGGCATAGCCTTGTAGGGTATAATAGAATTGGCAGCAGAGGGATGAGGTTATTGCAGACTTGTAGAAAAAAATAAAATGTTTTATCAGTGCTCCTTCCTTCTGCTTGCTCCCAAGCCCTGCTCTTTGTGTCCATTGACGCACACAACGTGTTCAGCTCTCCCTCACTGGCTGTGATTGACAGGAGCAGCTCCCGCTGCTGTGTCTGAGCCAATGAGGAGGGGGATAACTGGGAGAGCAGTTGCTCTCCTGCACATCACTGCATAGAGTTCGGGCTCAGGTAAGCATTAGGGGGAGCTTCACACAAGTTGTTTGTTTTTTTTTTTTTTTTTTTCCCCATGCATGAAGGTACAAAATCTTCAGCCTTTAAAAATCACTTCAATTCCACCCCAATGCACCTTGCTAATGCTTGTGTGTTGCAGCACACCACAATGGCATGGTATTGAATAATTACATGTAGCCAAGCTGGCCCAATCTAAGTTTAAAAAAAAGATTCCTCTGGAGTACAGCTTTAAAGATATATCAAAGTACACCTGTCATGAATAAATAAGGCTGCAACTGTTATTCTGTCGCTGTAAACAATTATAGAGATGACGAGTTCTACATTTCATTTGTTTTATGCTTGTTCTGGGCCTGTACCAGTAGTCAAAGTTCATATTTCACCCATGACAGCCTTACTTTAAATACATCCTTATGCAGTTTATGTTTAGAGCCCACTTTTTAAAGCTGAATTACCATTGAAATTAGGGATACACTGAAACCATTTATTTATTTTTTTAAGTACTCACCGATATGAATTACCGATACCTAGCGCAATTGTTTTTTGTTTTCACTTCAGCTGTCAGCAGTGGTACAAAGCATTGAAAACTTATTTACAAATGAAATTAAATTGATTTTTGTTTTTAATTTTGCGTATTCACTAACAAAGCAAACAAAAAAAAGTTTTAATTGTTTATCGTTTATAAAATAGACGTGAACAAAAAAAAAAGCAGGAAAATAATCATTAAATGGCGGAGAGTAGGGAGTTAATTAAGGGGTTAAACAGAGGAACATTTGTTCATCTCTTTGATCTGCAGATGAAGAAACCGAAAAATACAAAAAAACAATGTTTTTCTTTTTATTTTAGTGTTTTTAAGTGCCTGAGCAATGTTGTTAATAAACATTGCCAGCTGCTTTTTTTTTTTTTTTTTTTTTTTTTTTTTTTTTTTTTTCCTCCACAGCTCCAATTGATTCTTTAACACTTTAGCTGTCAACAGGGGAGACCCACTGACAGCTCAAAGAACCGAGCCTGAAAGTTTCGGTTTCAAGTATGGGTGCATTTGCAGGAGTACTGATACTAGTATTGGTCCAACCCTAATTGAAATACTATGGAAAGAACTATTATAAACTAGCTTTCTGGAAAACTGCTAAACACAAGATTGAACTATATACTGTATGTATGCTTAAATATCTGTCTGCTGTCTTACCTGCTGAAATATTGGTAGTACAGTTCAGACATTCTTGTAAAGATCTGCATTCCTGTGCCAGATAGCACAGTTTAGTGACCTCTGGCAATACTGTTTTTGGTCCCCATCCTGCTTATTGGCAGGTGGTGATTATGGTAATGCTTAGGCCTCATTCCCACTTGTGAATAGGGCTGTGTGCAGTCAAGTTCCTTTTTAAAGCAATGGGGTGCTGACTGCTCCCACAGCTAATCGCAGCCACTCGCATGCAATCGCTCACGGAGGAATAACGTGCGAGTGATTTGATCACACACAGCCTCATTTGCAGGTGTGAATGGGGTAGGGTTGCCACCTCATCTCTTTAAACCGGAACATATTACACAGGTTCTGACGCTAACTTAATGCAGATAAAGCACCAAGTATGGGCGGCACAGAGGAGTAGTGGGTAGCACACTCGCCTAGCAGTAAGAAGGGTCGCTGGTTCAAATCCCATCCACGACACTACCTGCCTGGAGTTTGCATGTTCTCCCTGTGTCTGCGTGGGTCTCCTCCGGGTACTCCGGTTTCCTCCCACACTCCAAAGACATGCTGGTAGGTTAATTGGATCCTGTCTAAATTGGCCCTAGTATAGGTATGAATGTGAGTTAGAGACCTTAGATTGTAAGCTCCTTGAGGGTATAGGGACTGATGTGAATGTATAATATATATATATATATATATATATATATGTGTAAAGCGCTGCGTAAATTGACGGCGCTATATAAGTACCTGAAATAAATAAATAAGTGAGTTTAATTACCACCTTAATCAGCCACAGAACCTGTGTAATTCATGTGTTCGGTTTTAAAGGGATGAGGTGGCAACCCTAGAATGGGGCCTTAAATGGTATTTACCTGTAGTTTAAAGTGGTTCCAAAGGCAGAAGTTTTTTTTAACCTTAGTGCATTATCTGCATTAAGATGAGAAACCTTCTGCAAGAGGCTTCTCCCCCAGCCCCCCCCAAATACTTACCTGAGCCCAATCTCAATCCAGCTATGCGCACAGGAGCAGAGGTTCTCATTGGCTCAGACACAGCAGCAGGTGCCTTTTGGCTTCTGCTGCGGTCAGTTACAGCTAGTGAGGGGGCGGGACCAAGCCATGCTCTGTGTGTCCTATTGACACACAAAGCCGGCTCTGGCATGAGCATGCACAAAGTCCTCCATAGCAAGCAACTTGCTAAGGGGGCACTCGGTGGGGGAAGGAGCTCGGAGTGCTGGCAGGTGACCTGAGAAGAGGCTTGAGGCTGCTCTGTGTAAAATCCATACACAGAGCAGGTAAGTATAACATGTTTTGTGTTTTTAAAAAAAATTTATTTGCCTGTAGAATCATGTTTAATGCAGTGTCATTTGCTTGTGTAGCTTTTAAGAAGCTTGTGACACATGCAGGGCAATTTTTTGTTAAAGGAAGGTAATCACATTCACAAAGCAAGCATAATGGCCATAAATGATGCCAGAAAATGGAAAGTTTCCTGCTGCTGCCCACTGACAGTCCAGTTTGCATGTTTTTTGTTGGGGAAACTTGCACAGGAGTGTCTTTCAGACATAAATGGTAAAGGAAGCACTATGTAGAAGCTATGTTTGTCTCCGCTGTACTAGTAAATGTTTGACCTGCTTTATAAAAATGTCAAGGTGACAAACGGCTGGTATGTGCTTCATTTATAAGGAATCTAGTAATTCTGAATATTTGTGCTATATGGAGGGAATGTGCTGTTGTGTTTAAGTGCGCAACTAATCGCAAGGTTTTTTTTTGTTGTTTTTTTTTTCTGATCTCTAGTGGCTTTGATGGGTTTCATGATTATGAATATCTTAAAAAAAAATTCAGAAGTTTGCGTTTCCAGACCAGGATTGATATGTTTAATCGATAGAGAAGATGTTTTTGCTTTGGTTTAGGGGATGGGTGTCAGCAGGTTCCCCTCAATCTCATGCAGAACCAGAATGTCATATCTGTACAGCTTTTAGAGCAGAATCCTTTGTGAAATCAGTGGGGCTGAGGAGTTGATCACAGCCTCAGACTATATATGGGCCTTGGGTAAGTGCTTGTGTTATATTTATATCTCTTGCCTGCTGGAGTAGTTGTGGAGTCGGAACAAATGTTTTGGAAGCAGTCCAGCTCTGAAAGCAGAATTTTGCATTTCTTTGTACAGTGCAACACTAAATCACATACAGGTTTACATGCTTTTGTAACACAAGCATGCTTTTTCAGTAATCTTTTGCAATTTGCCTGCAGTTCACTTAGGACTGTAAATATCTATTTTAGGAATAAAAACCGATCACCCCTAAAAGACTCCAGGGAGGCCGACGCCACTGATACTAGGTCCATTTTAACTGTTCAATATTTAACATTTTTGAATGTTTGGGGTGTATTTTATTCACTCCCTCACTGCATATGTTTCATAAGGTCACCATGTATCTGTCCAGTGTATATTTTGGCAAAAAATAGAAATTACCTAATTGGATACATGTTTCCTAAAAGATCCCCCCCCTTTTTATTTTTTTTATTTTAGGAAGTTGAAAAAGAAAGAGATCCTTTGTCGTACCTCAGTAAGGAAGAAACCAAAGAGAAGATCCAGCTTTATAATGCCGCAGTTACTGACAAGTTAAAGATGACACTGGTAACACTAAAATCTTATATATTTTTTGGCATATTTTTAAAAATTGCATGTTTTAAGTTGTCCTACAGGTCACAGGCAATATCCTTCTGCCTGTCAGTCATGAAGACAACTGCCTGCCAGTAGCTAGTTTTACTTTCCAAGTATAGTGTCCTCCAGCATGCCAATTCATGAGCTCTTGTGGAACTGTGGAGGGGGGAAGAGTTGGCTGTCATGTAATCCCATGATTACCGTACTGAATGATTAAAAGGTGTACACCCATAAATAATGTACACTACTCCAAGCCCTAAGGTGCAGAATCTACTGTAAACGTACCTGTAATGTAGGCTCCTATTGCAGCAAAGTATCTTATTTGGGCTTATTTTGTTCTTTGGGAACAAATCAAGTAATTTTCTTATTGCCACTACCTTCAAGTGACTGGACACTGGCATACAAAGTTATCATGACAGCCCCAGCACCACATCTCACTCTCCAAGCAATTCCTTTTTTTTTTTTTTGTTTTTTTTGGTTTTTTTTGTTGTTTTCAAACGTCATATTATTCAGAGAAGCAAACTTTTTTTTTTTTTTTTTTTTGTTTTTGTTGCTTTTTTATGAGGCTTATAGCTGCTCATAGCCACTGCAGCTTCCATTTGTCAGCACTCTGAATCTGTTGGTACCTCAAGGGAATTTTGGGGAGACACCATACCCAGACCCCGGTTGGTTCCTTAACTGTGCCTTGGGAGGACCGTACCTGGACCCCACTAGGAGGAAGATGCTGGTCAGACCTGTAATGGTGCTTCACACGTTGTTTCTTCGTGCTAGGCATGTAGTGGAATGTGCTGAGTTAGCTGTAGGGTGCTATCCAGGGTCATAGTGCTATTGCCTGGTGTGACCCTGTCTCCTTGTGAAGTATGCCCACTGGGAAGGTGAAGCACTAGATAGGCTTACTGCAGTATGTCAGGCCTATGGCCCTCTCTAGGGAGCCCTGAGTGCTGCCACCACGGTTCCTTAGGGGTTAACTGTGGGGCATCAGTGCTGCCCCCTGTCTTAGTTTGCTTTCATACTGCAGGAGTTACAGCCACTTCCCCTGTTTGCAGTTGGCATCTGTCACAGACATACTTTTCTGCGCTATAGTACAGGTTGTGAGTATTACTGTGGAGGTTTTTTTTCCCCTCACTTCAATTAAGGATCACAGGCACGGGGAATGAATCAGTGGGCCTGGCCAACTCACACTTGGCCAACGGCTCAGGGGATGTCTGTGGCATCAGTGCCCTGTCCTTGTAGAGGATATCCCAGTGTTTTTTTGACCCTGTGGTTAGAAGCTTTCTTTAGGGCTTGTATACTTTAGTCAGCCTTTGCACCCATCATTGCACAGGACACGGACGCCTGGGTCCAGAACATGGTCTCCCAGGGCTACAGTCCTTGCTTCCTCCCTGCTTCATGATATTCAGCTTGCCATCCTAACCACAGAAGGGGTTGGATTTTCATGCTGCTCCCCCAGCAGCCCTTCTCACGGGGGGTCATTGCCCCAGTCTCAGCAAATGAGAAGTTTTAGGGGTTCTGCTCCAAGCTGTTAACTGTCTCCAAGGTAAAGGGAGGTATTCGCCCCATTCTGTATCTGAAAGCTCCCAAGTTCGTACAGATTCAAAAATTGCATTTTGAATCTCCTAGGTCAGTTTTTATAACAGCTTACCTGTAAAATCCTTTCCTAGGAGTACATCACGGGACACAGAGCACTGTAGTAATTACTATGTGGGTATATAGGCACCTTCAGGTGATGGACACTGGTATACCCAGTGTCCATCACCTGAAGGTGCCTATATACCCACATAGTATACCCTATATAACCCCTCCTCCTCCTACCAGGAGTACCTCAGTTTTTCGCCAGTGTCTAAGGTGTTGGTCACGAGTGAAGATGTGCTCCAGGAGGGATCCTTGCTGGATTTAAATAGCCTCCACAAACCGGATCCATCCAAAGTGCCACTGAGGCCAAGGTGGATGGTACCTGAGCCTCGTATACAAAGAGCAAGGTTTTGCCTGTATTGCCTCTTTGCAGGGCTGGACCCTGGGACCCAGGGCTTTGGTCATGCTTACATTACCTAAAGTTTTTCCTGGCGGGGTGCTATTTCTAGGTCCAAGGGAGTGGAACCCCGATAAAAAGGGACCCGGTCCTTGAAGGTTTGCTAACACAGCCTGCCGTGATGGGTGAAGGTTGGATCTAACGAAAGGGGGGGTGGGTTGAAGGAGGGGGCGGGGCCTAGGCGCTGCACCATGTGTAGGATATAGCGTCCACAAAGACGTACGGCGCAAGCACAGGGATAAGTCATTAACTGGAGCAGTCTCTCCTCAGCTGTATAGCGAGGAGAAGCAAGCCTGGCTACACTCGGGACACAGGAGCGGTGGGACATGTAAGGGCTGAAAATGGGCATTAGTAATATGGAAAGGGCATTTTTTCCCAGGCTAGGCTGAACTTATATAGCGGCATTACACTGTCAGACTATGTTCAGCAATTAGTGCATTTAAATAGTGGCTCTGCTTTTTGTGCTTAGAACTATGTCTGCCAAAAAAAGGAGTCAGCTGAAAGTTTGGTTTCTTTCTTGGGTTCCTTAAAACCGTCACAGCCTTTGCATGCGTTTCCTGCCCATGCATTATTAGAACAGCTTATTTATGCTGAATGGGATCACCCGGATAAGCATTTTCTCCCTCCGAAGAGATTCTCAGTTCTCTAGCCCATGGAGGAGGAAATCACCAAAAAATGGAATGTACCAGCAGTTAACGCTGCGATTTCCAGTGGCAATAAAAGCCTAACTTGTCCAGTAGACAATGCTCAAATGCTTAAGGATCCAACAGGTAAAAGGTTGGAATTCCTGTTAAAATCTTCTTTCTCTTTAGCAGGTGCCGTTATTCAGCCTGCAGTCGCTACAATAGGCATCTGTCAATCCCTAAAGGACCAGTTTAGACAGGCCCTTAAAGAGGTTCCTGTACAGCAAGCCTGGGATTTGGCTGAACTACCAAGAGCATTATGTTTTGCCATAGACGCCATTAAAGATTCTTTTCACCAGGCATCCCGCCTTGCGCTTGAGCTCGTACACATGCGTAGAATCCTGTGGTTAAAAAATTGGTCAGCCGAAGCACCATGCAAAAACGGAATTCTAAAGCCTCATTATGAAGGGGCGCCCCCCCTCGCCAGAGTCGGGGAGGGGGGGGGGGGGGGGGGGGACCTCTGCAATACTCAGAAGTCTGGCAAGAGGAAATTCAGGACAGATGGGTCATCTCCACGGTGTCTCTAGGGTACAAACCAGAATTTTGGGACTTTCCACCGTCTCGTTTTCTGAGGTCAAACATTCCCAAAGATCCAGGGAAAAGGCAATCTCTGTTTTGGGCACTAGACCGATTACTGGCTCAGGGAGTGATCATACAAATCCCCATAGAAGAGCAAGGTTTGGGGTTTTATTCAAATCTTTACGGTGCCAAAACCGAATGGAGACGTCAAACCCATTCTAGATCTAAAAAATCTAAATCAGTTCCTAAAGATCCGCTCCTTACGCATGGAGTCGATCAGGTCAGTGGTTTTCTATCCTACAAGGAGTGGAAACTTCTGGCGTCTATCGACATCAGGGATGCATATCTGCATGTCCCTATATTTCCTGCTCACCAAAGGTTTCTGCGGTTCGAGGTAGAACAGCAACATTTTCAGTTTGTAGCCTTGCCCTTTTGGGCTAGCTACAGCACCCCGGGTGTTCACAAAAGTACTGGCCCCACCTCTAGCCTGGTTAAGGGCACAAGGCATAACAGTCTTGGCGTACCTAGACGATCTATTGCTAATGGACCAGTCAGTGGCTCGTTTGGAGCAAAACGTGCGCATTACAATCAGTTACCTGAAGAGTCTAGGTTGGGTTCTTCTCAACCTAGAGAAGTCTTCCTTAAAACCGCTAAAAAGGCTGGATTACTTGGGTCTGATCATAGACACAGCTCAGTAAAAGGTATTCTTGCCTCCATAAGAGAGCTGGTGCAGATGGTCAGGTCGAAAGGAGATCCCTCAATTCGCCTTTGCATGAGGTTGTTAGGAAAGATGGTGGCTTCATTCGAAGCGGTTCCCTATGCCCAGTTCCATTCGAGACAGTATCCCGTCTGCTTGGAAAAAAACGATTCAAGCTTTAGACTTGCCAATGCGGCTGTCCCTAAGGGTGTTCCAAAGCCTCAGTTGGTTGCTAACCCAGAATCTGCTGAAAGGAAATCCTTCAGACCAGTTATCTGGAAGGTGGTAACGACAGATGCCAGCCTTTCAGGCTGGGGAACAGTGCTAAAAAAGACAGCAGTCCAAGGACAGTGGTCAAGAACCGAAAAGACCTTTCCCATCAACATTCTAGAGATCCGGGCAGCGGGTCTGGCTCTAAAAGCCTGGAATTCAGGTTACGGGGTTGTCCTGTCAGTATCCAATCCGACAATGCCACAGCTGTGGCTTGCATCAATCACCAAGGTGGCACCAGGAGTCTTGCAGCACAGAGGGAGGTGAACCATATCCTAACTTGGGCAGAAAGGAATGTTCTGTGCCTATCAGCAGTTTTCATTCCGGGAGTAGAGAATTGGCAGGTGGACTTCTTGAGTCGCCAGCAGTTGCTCCCGGGGGAATGCTCTCTTCACCCTGACATTTTTCGGGCTGTTTGCCAGAAATGGGGGACTCCGGACATAGATCTTCTGGCGTCCAGGTTCAACACAAAGTTGGTCAACTTGGTGTCCAGGATGAGGGATCCACTTGCATGCAGAACAGATGCGTTGGTGACCCTGTGGGATCAGTTTTCACTTTTCAGGATCAAGCTGGAAAGAAAGCCGGTAATTCTGGTAGCCCCAGCGTGGCCCAGAAGGTCCTGGTATGCAGAAATTGTAAAGATGGAGGATCCATGGTCCCTTCCACTACGGCCAGACCTACTCTCGCAGGGGCCAATATTCCATCCTACCTTACGAACTCTAAATTTAACGGCTTGGCTATTGAAACCCACATTCTGAAGAAACTAGGGCTTTCTGGGTCCGTTATCTCTACCTTTTGATTAATGCAAGGAAGCCAGCTTCCAGAACTATATATTATAGAGTCTGGAGGGCTTATGTTTCCTGGTGTGAATCCAAGGGTTGGCACCCTCGGAGGTATATCATAGGCAGAATTCTTGCCTTTCTACAATTAGGGGTAGAGATGAAGTTGGCTTTGAGTACTATTAAGGGCCAAGTCTCAGCTTTATTGGTCTTATTTCAAAGACCGCCTGCTACACACTAGTCCGGGGTTTTATGTGGTAAGGGGTGATGTGGCTTAATCCACCAGTTAGATCACCTTTGAACCCTTGGGACTTGAACTTAGTTTTGTAAGTGTTACAGAAACAGCCATTTGAACCAATACAGCATATTCCCTTAGTCCTTCTGACAAGGAAGTTAATGTTCTTGGTTGCTATATCCTCAGCAAGGAGGGTTTTGGAATTGGCTGCTCTTTCTTGTAAAGAGCCATACTTAATTATTCATGAGGACAGAGTGGTGCTGAGCCATCGTCCAGGTTTTCTGCCAAAAGTGGTCTCAGGTTTTCACCTGAACCAAGATATTGTCCTGCCATAGTTTTTTCCAAAACCATGTTCCAGGGAAGAGAAGTCACTACATTGTCTTGATGTAGTGAGAGCGGTCAAGGTCTATTTAAAGACTGCTCAGATCCGGAAGACTGATGTCTTATTTATACTGCCAGAAGGTCCTAAGAAAGGACAGGCAGCGTCGAAATCCACTGTCGCTAAGTGGATTCAGCAAGTTATAATTCAGGCTTATGATTTAAGGGGTAAGATTCCAGTCAGAGCGCACTCTACCAGGGCGGTTAGTGCTTCTTGGGCAGTGCGTCACCAGGCCTCCATGGCCCAGATCTGTAAGGCCGCAACTTTGTCTTCAGTACCTACATTCACCAAGAGTTATCAGGTGGATGTAAGAAGGCTAAGGATATCGCCTTTGGGCGCAGTGTGCTGCAGGCAGCAGTATAGGTCCTCAAGTCTGGGGGTGCCCTACGGGTTGTGTCTCCCTCCCCTCAAATAGCATTGTTATGGGACATCCCACATAGTGATTACTATGGTGCTCTGTGTCCCGTGATGTACGATAAAGAAAATGGGATTTTTATAACTGCTTACCTGTAAAATCCTTTTCTTGGAGTACATCACGGGACACAGAGGTCCCTCCCCTCTTTCTGGGGTTTAGGTATATTGCTTTGCTACAAAAACTGAGGTACTCCTGGTAGGAGGAGGGGTTATATAGGTAGTGAACTTCCTGTATTGGGTATACCAGTGTCCAATACCTGAAGGTGCCTATATACCCACATAGTGATTACTATGGTGCTCTGTGTCCCGTGATGTACTCCTAGGAAAGGATTTTACAGGTAAGCTGTTATAAAAATCCTATTATTGCTTTCCCTTCAGCTGGGAAACTTCTGGCTTCTGTGGAAATTAAGGATTCCCACTTTTATACATCCCGTCTTCCATCAGCGGTGTGACTTGCATTTTGATGTGGGCACACATTTCCAGTTTTATGCCCTTGCTTTTGGCCAGCCCACAGCACATCGGGTCTTCACCAAAGTGTTGGCTCCCACACTAGCACTGCTATGTTCCTAGGGTTTCCCCATTGTGGGATACCCGGACGACCACCTCATGCGGTACAGAGAACACTTGCCCGTTCCCTTTGCCTATGAGGGTCTTGGTCTTGACTGTACCATACTCCCAGTTTGACTCCAGATCATTTTGGCTTCATGGATCAAGTGGACATCTCGGTCCACAAAAACTAATAGTACAGCACTAGAACATACTAAATTTATATGCGTTTACATTTTTTTAAACAAAAAAATGATAGTGTCACGTGACAATAATTGCGACACTTTAATATTCCAAGAAGTTAAAAACATACTCACTCACAAACGAGTGATGAAATCAAGCAAATTGTATAAAATCCACCATTAGTTTCATCCAGCAAGAGCTGCTGGCCAGTAACAGTTGTGGAATGTAGAGTTCAAAGAAAGCTGATGCGTTTCGAAGGGGTGTCACCTCCAACTAGTGGAAGTAGCATCGGAAGGCTCTACCAAATGTGTTTTTGTCTGCTGGTTCTTCCTGTTTTTTTCCTTGGTGGACTTCCTGGTTCCAAGCACCTTAAAACACATTCACCGTCAAAGTATTGCTTTTCTTGGCAGGATAGCAATGTTGGATGTTTAATGGCCTTTTTTTGTTTTTTGTTTGCAGAATTCCAATGGCATATATACAGGTTTTATAAAAGTACAGATGGAACTAAGACGACCAATCACTGTACGGGCACGAACACATGTACAGAGCCATGCCAACGGCAATGGAAATAATGCGACCTTCTACTTGCCCAAAGGCAGTATAAACATTCTACATATCAGCAGTACCAACACTGTTCGGGAAGTCATTGAGGCCTTGTTGAAAAAGTTCATGGTTGCTGACAATCCTGCCAAGTTTGCACTTTATAAACGCTGTCAGAAAGAAGATCAAGGTATTAATATTATTCAATGTTAATGTTTGCATACAACAGAAATACGTTAAGTGAACTTGACTGTAAACAGAGATGAACCTTATTGTGTCTATAGCCATTATTTTCTTTGTTAGAATGCCTGACAGGTGTTTTTGCTGTGGAAAATCACCCTCTGTATTTATCCTCCCTTGATTGTTTTCACCAAGAAAGAACAAAATCGGATATCCAGAATTTTAACTGCCACTAGAACGGGGTGGAGGGAACTGTTTTTTAATGGTAGCACCTGTTGTAGTGACAGGAATAGATTTCCCTTTCGTTTGAAGAGATTGTATCTGCTGTGTCTTCAAGGCAAAAAGTGATGGGAAATATCCCCACTGGGAAATACAGTGGTTTAATCCATTCCTACTTCATTGGCTTCAGGCGCACCTTGTAGAACTCTGCGTAAAGGCAGTTGCTTGTGCTCCAATGCTCCTACTGCCCTTTCTGCATTTTTTTTTTTATTTAAAGCAGAACTAAATCCTATCCTTTTCAGCCAAGGAAGCTGCCATCTTGACCTCGGTTTGATCTGCAACTGCCATGGTGCTGCACATGTGATCAGTTATGACTCCAGCCATTTGATGGTTTGACAGTTTGGTTGAGAGCACAAGCAAATGTCATAGTTGGCATTTCCGGCATGCCGGGAATGTGTGTGTGTGTGTGTGTGTGTGTGTGTGTGTGTGTGTTTTTGTTTTTTTTTTTTTTTTTGTTTTTTTTTGTTTGTTTTTTTTTTACCATTTCCATACTGCAGAATGTCATGACGTCCTGGGCATTCACTGGTTATATCGAATGATGCCTGCAGTTACAGGCATCATTCAGATATCCATTTTTTTTTCAGCCGGTGATTCCCTGCACTGTAAGAACAATCTCTCATAGCAGCTGTTCAGCCACTTGATCTTTCTTATGATCCCCTCCCGCCGCCTTCTGTCACTTCTACCGGCTCACCAGTGCAATCGGCGATCCAGAGAAGGAATCCGCCGGCACCAGAAGTTAGCCATAGAGAAAACTGAGGGACAGATGGTCTCTGGTAGTCTCTGACTTTTGGAAGCCCGGCTGCAACGTTATGACGTCACGTCCGGGCCCGCGGAAGTAAACCATGCCGGGGACTCAGCTGGAAAGCATGAGATCCCATTTACTTATTTTTCTCGGGCTTTCCAGCCTGGAGGAGAGATGTTGGGGTCTTGTATACCTGTCATGCTCTATTCCAAGGTAATAGGAATAAAAGTGATCCAAAAAAAATTTTTTTAAAGGGAATATGTGTGTGTAAAAAAAAAAAGTAAACGCTCGCATTCACATATGTAAACTACGTTCAAACCATACATGTGAGGTATCACCGCGAATGTTGGAGTTAGAGCAATAATTGTAGCCCAAGACCACCTCTGTAACTTTAAAGAGGTAACCTGTAAACATTTTTACACCTTCGCCTATGGAGATTTTTAAGTACTGAGGTTTGGCGCCATTCCACGAGTGTGCACAATTTTAAAGCGTGACATGTGAGATATCTATTTAATCGGTGTAACCTCTTTCACATTATACAGAAAAATTGGGCTAACTTTACTGTTTGTTTTTTTTTTTTTTTTTTTTTTTTCATGTTGCGTTAGAAAATTCGATGCACAAATACAGTGTGACATAAAGAGTTGCAATGACTGCCATTTTATTCCCCAGGATATATATTATATTATATATAGTGTGTTTGGGGGATCTGAGTATTTTCTAGCAAAAAAAATATGATTTTTACATGTAGTAGTCGTAGAGGAGTGCTGGAATTTGCGCGGTATGGAAGTGGTTAAACCGTCGCCTGTGGAAAATATAGGATATTGTTTGTTGCCATTTTATAGGTGCATGCAATTTTTTAAGATTTTACATGTTGCATATCTAATTTTTTACTGAAATGTTTCTTAAACGATTGCTTTTGTATAATAACTTTTTATTTTTAGAACAAGACATTACATGACATGTCCAACAGTGCAAATCATATAGACAATGGCCTCGCAGGGTCATATCAGTAACCATCTTCAGTATATAAATTGAACATACACATACATTACTATTAACCTAATGTAAGGTGCTTATCTAGGTATAACTCTATGGGACCCGCTAAGGGGGTAGTCAGGGGCTTTGGAAGCCCCATTTTTCCATGAAATATATAAATGATATGGGGCCAGCCTGGGGGCTCGCGAGGGTGTGTTTGAGTTGAGGGGCTCTCTGGGATGTGCGGGGTACATAGCCCGGCGGCCCACGCCCGGGGCAGGAGGGGGGGGTCCGAAACTTCCATCAATCCGCCTCCCGCTCCCACGTAGGCCCCCGTGGCCACGCAACAGTGGTTTGTTCATGTAAAATTTATCTAGTTCTTAGAAATCCAGAGATCTCCCCCAGTGAATTTTGGTTCTATATTAAACGGCCCATAGGTAGCTATTTCTCTCAAGTTTCCCTAGTATTATAACAAAATAACAGTAATAAATAGACACAAGAATAAGAAGGAAATAATAAAAAAAAAAAAAGAGAGGAGGAGGGATACAATAAGGGGGGGGAAGGGGGAGTAGGAGAGGGATGGGGGGAAATGGGAAGGGGAGAGGGGATGGGTCAGGTTACCTCCAAATACTGGTAAGCTTCCTCTGCCTCCGCAACGGACCCCTCGGAGCTGAGTTCGATATACCTCGGGTAGGTCAGGTTATAGGGTCTTGCCTACAGGGTTGAGTTTTTGTTAGCCTAAGTACTCTGAGCGTAGGGTCTGCCAGTTCTAGTAGTGCAACGTCCGGACTGGACGACACTGTTGTGGAGTTCGAGGTGTATTCAGCCTCGGCCTCCCGGATCTCACTGACCTTTCTGATCCACTCAGCTCGTGTGGGGATCGTGTGTTTTTTCCAATGGATTGGGATCAGGCGCCTAGCCGCATTTAATAAATGCGGTAGCACACTTTTCTTGTATTTTCGTAGTGAGATCGGGGGGGACCTGCAGGAGAAAGTGGGTCGGGGAGAAGGGTATTTCTATCTCTGTCACTATTTTGATTTGGTTTCGTATATCTTCCCAAAAGGATTTAATTTGAGGGCAATCCCACCATATGTGTTTCAGTGTTCCTCTCTGTCCACATCCTCTCCAGCACAGCTCGGACGTGGAAGGGTAGAAGCGGGCCAAGTCCGCAGGTACTCTATACCAACAGGATAGTAGCTTAAAGTTTGTTTCCTGGGTCTTGGACTCTATTGAGGATGAATGAGTGAGCTGATATAAGTGAGTCAAGTCTGTCTTTGCAAATACGATGCCCAGGTCTTTTTCCCAGCGTCTGATAAAAGCAGGTGTGGTGTTAGGGAATGAGGAGCCTAGTAATTTATAAAGTTCTGAGACTAAATGTGGTGTGGGTTCTTCTGCGATAAAGAGTTTTTTACAAGGTGGGTGAGAGCCGAGGGGTCTCTAATCTTATGGCCGTGTAATTGGAAGAAGTGATGTAATTGTCTGTATTTCCAGAAGTTCATTGGGGTACCCTGTCGGCCTGTAGGCAGAGATTCGTAGCCCAGAAGTTTGCCGTCTTTCATAAGTTTACCACAGCTGGCGTCTCCACCCTCTATCCACGATTCAAAAAAACCCATTCGTTCTCCCGGAGGGAACCATAGGAAACCTCCCAGTGGGGACACCGAGGGAGCCAATTTTAGCAGCGGGTTAATCTTATCCCAGGTTGACAGTACTTGGGTTGTCAAGGGGGACGTTGTCTCCGACAATCCTCTATGCTCTCGGGATAGCCAGGGAGCATATGATAAGTTTCTTCCCGCTAAACATTTCTCTAGAGGTACCCAAATATTAGAGCAGGAGTGGAAACGCCAGTTGAGCATCCTCTGTACCGCTATAGCCCAGTAGTATCTTCTGACATCTGGGAGGCCCAGGCCTCCGTTCTGTTTCGAGCGCCGTAGGACTCGTAGGGCTATCCTAGGTTTGCGCGCATTCCATGTAAATTCAGACAGTATGCTAGATATTTTATCAAAAAAAGATCGGGGTAGTCGAATTGGTAGCATCTGTAAAAAGAACAGTATACGTGGTAGGATGTTCATTTTTATTATGTTCACTCTTCCCAACCATGTGAAGGCCGTTTGTGTCCATTGGGATAGGTTTTTCTTAATGGTAGTTAGCAGTGGGAGGTAGTTTGCGGTATATATGCCATTAAAATTATCTGTGAGTTGTATACCGAGGTATCGGATAGCCGACGTGGCCCAAGTGAAAGGAAAGGCTGATTTAAGGCTTGTTGTTAATTGGGATGTCATGCAAATAGGAAGGATTTCTGACTTTGAAAAATTAATTTTAAAATTTGAGAGACACCCAAAGAGCTTCAGTTCCCTCATCAGATTGGGCAGCGAGATCAGGGGGTTTGAAACATGGAACAGGACATCATCGGCATATGCCGAGAGTTTATGCTCCGTGTTACCAACCGTGAGACCCTTAATGTCAGGGTTAGCGCGTATTGTGCGGAGTAAAGGCTCCAGCACTAAAGCAAACAGGAGAGGTGATAGGGGACACCCCTGTCTCGTGCCATTTCCGATGGGGAAGCGAGCTGATAGAGTTCCATTTACCTTGACTTGTGCGCAGGGTGTCGAGTATAGTGCTAATATAGAGGATGGCATTCTTGGACCCATCCGCAGTGATCGAAGCACCTCCGTCAGGTAAGACCAGTCAACGCGATCGAACGCTTTTTCAGCGTCTGTTGACAATATGAGGTAAGGCTGTGGTTCAGGGCGAGCAGGGGCCCAGTGAATAAGGTGTACCGCCCTGATAGAGTTGTCTCTGGCTTCTCTTCCTGTTATGAATCCCGTTTGGTCTGGGTGGATAATGTCAGGGATAAGGTATTTAAGTCTGTTTGCTAGTGTTTTCGCTAAAATTTTAATGTCCAGGTTAAGGAGCGAGATTGGCCGGTAGCTCGGGGGGACGGTGGGGTCCTTGCCCTCTTTCGGGATTACAGTGATGTGTGCCAGAAGTGCCTCTGACGGAATGGTTCCTCCTTTTGCAATAGAGTTAAAATAATTGCACATGGGGGTCTCCAGGTGAGTCAGGAAAGCTTTATAGTATGCCTTAGTGAACCCGTCAGGTCCAGGGCTCTTCCTGTTGGGCAAGGAGTTCACCGTGGCACGAAGCTCATTTAGGGTAATTGGGGCGTCTAGGTCTGAGGATTGCTCCTCTGTAAGTGTCCCGTGATGTAGGGGAGGGGTCAGAGTCTATGTTGTACAGTTTAGCGTAATAAGCTCGGAATTCAGCAGCAATTTTAGATGGGTGTAGAATCTGTGTTCCCGAAGCGCTATGTAGTTTATGTATATATGTCTGGGCATGACGTTTCCGGAGGGCCCAGGCCAACATGCGGCCGCATTTGTTTCCGTGTTCATAGAACCTGTGTGCCATGAATCGGAATTGTTTGCGTGTTTTGACGATCGAGTAGGCGTAGGAACAGTTCGCGTAGCTGTCAGCTTTTCCAGTTCTTCAGGGCGTCCGTTGGCTTTGTGCCTGAGTTCTGCTTTTTGGAGTTCGGTGTGTACTCTCAAAAAGTCTGCCTGTCGTATCTTTTTAGGTCTACAGCCCTGGGAAATTAGTGCCCCCCCGAACCACAGCCTTGTGAGCCTCCCAAACCGTCCCCTCACTCTGCTCGCCTATGGGATTCTCTGCAAAATAATGAGTTGGGGTATCCGTGACCTCAGCCATCACCACCGCATCGTCCAATAGGTTTTCATTAAGTCTCCAGGTCCGAACTCCCCGTGCACCCGATGGTAAGGAAAAGGCCATCGTTACTGGGGCGTGGTCAGAAATGGAGATGGAACCAATGTCTGCAGACTGCAGAAGTTCAAGGATATTTCGATCTACATAAATATGGTCAATTCTTGTGTATACATTATGTACCGTAGAGTAATAGCTGAAGTCACGATCTAGTGGTCTAAGCGCCCGCCAACTGTCGGTAAGCAGGTGGGACTGAATAGTCCTGCGGAAGTGCTTCAAAAATGCGTAGGAGTGTGAGGGTCTCGCATGAGAGGTGTCTAGCATTGGGTCAGGGCTTAAGTTAAAATCGCCCCCTAGGATTAGGAAGCCTTCTCTGAATTCAGCCAAGCGGTCTAGTGTATTGTCTATGAAGGTAAGTTGATCTGCATTCGGGGCGTATATAGTGGCGAATGTGTATTTTTGGCCAGCGATATTGCCCTTTAGGAAAACATATCTCCCCAAGGGGTCTGTATCGTGATCTATCGGCTGGAAAGGGCATGCCTTGTGTATAGCGATAGCTGTCCCTTTAGATTTAGGAGTCGGGGATGTGCTAATAAACCATTGGTTGAAAAGGTGATAAACGATTGCTTTTAATATTGTGTGCCAAAAAAATTGGAACTAGCACTCTTCTCTAGGGTGTCTGCTTTCAGAAAATATATAATAGTTTGGAGGTTGTGGGTTTTTTTTTTTTGTACTGTGCAGTCCTAAAAAAAAAATTAAAAAAAAAAAAAAATGTACGCATGTAAACAAACTGCTTTGGCAGCAAAAGGGTTAAATGTCGTAGGTACATGATGATGCCTCTGCTACTGTTACAAGGAAATAACTAGGTTTGCAGAGGTATCATCATGGTGTTGTACACGGGTTGTGCTGGGAGCAGAGCTATGGGAGGGACCCAGGAGGTCCTCTGACTATATGCTGCCTGCAGAAAATTAGAGAAGGGGACAGATGTAAGACCGGTCACCATACACAAGGAAGAGCACAGCCGTGAACGGTCTTTATTAATGGAAGATCCTGCACAAAGCCAAAGTTTCACACTGGATTAACGTACATATCTGAAAGAAATACACAAAGCACATCAAGATTCATGTAAAAATGCATTCAGAAAGTTATTCTTTTCTCTAGTCATCTTCCAGGACAGCACACCTGAAGTAGGCCTGCCGTC
Source organism: Aquarana catesbeiana (assembly GCF_042186555.1). NCBI lineage: Eukaryota > Metazoa > Chordata > Amphibia > Anura > Ranidae > Aquarana > Aquarana catesbeiana. The sequence goes on from NC_133326.1 coordinate 276,317,132, forward strand.
CTGGAAGATTTCCTAGAAAGGCAGTTGCCGGTAAGTAACTGGTACTTTTTATCCTGGAGTTCAGTTTTCATTTTACATTTGTTGCACCCTTGAAAATTAATACCTGTCAGACCCACCACCTCCTGCAGTCCAAGGAGTAGAGTAGAACTGCAATGCGATAGTCTTGATTGGGAGACCACTGCCTGGGTTTTCAGAAGATACAAGAGGGTTGTAGGCAATCCTGCTCATTGAAATCTATTCCGACTGAGATAGTTATAATTAAACTGAGCCTAGAATATCCCTCATGGTTTTTAATTGTGGTTTTTATTCTTTTGTGTGTTCTTAAATTATGCCCTTATGCAGACCTTTGAGATATAGTCATTTGTTATTACAATTCTGTATGCTGTACTGACCTTGTAAAAACTGCATTCAGGTTTTCCAGGAAGACTAATTTCTACTTTCATGGTTTCTTTCATAACCAATGCAGGAAGTTTTACCTGCTTGGAAAGTATGTGCATTAAATAAATTGCAAACAAAACAACTTGAGGGGCAAGAAGAAACCTGACAGAGTACAAACACCTGGGGAAGTCTTGTTAAATATTCGTAAGCAAATGCAACCTGTACATACTGCCACTTTCATAGTTAATCTTTTTCTTTGTTCCCTCCACAGTTTGCATGTGCAGGTTATCTGACAGAGAGCACCCCCTCTACCTTCGTCTGGTTGCTGGGCCGAATCTTGAAACCCTTAGTTTTGTACTACGAGAGCATGAAACTGGGGATGTCATGGTAAGAAGTGATTATGGTTTTACTTGTACCCACCACTTTGTTTTATACGGGAGGGGGGCCAGACCACTACTCACTTTTTTTTATTCTGTGCTAGTTCTTCAATAAAATCTCAACATCTGTGTGCCTTTTTACCCTAGAAATTTGATTTAGTCATTCAACAATTGCTGAGGCGTCAACTGGTGACGTGTGTGGCTGACATATAGGCAGAGTTCTGTTGCCTAATCACAATTCCCTAGTGAACATGTTAACGTTTAGGCCTACACATTTCCTGATTTGCGCTTAATACAGATTTCTAAGGCGTTGTTCATACGGGGTGTATATAAGCATACTCCTGTGGTGGGCCATGTTTACCCCCTCTGGGATGCACAGGTGTTCCCGTGCATCCCTGTGCATGAAGTCTCATAGCAGTTAATTAGGATACTGTGGCTGCATGGACACAGTTTCTGTTCCTAATATGACATCCATATAGATGCACGGCTACAAACTGAGGTCAGATTGAGAGCAGTGACTGTGTTCATGCAACCACTGTGTCCTAATTAAGAGCAATGGCACTGCCTACACAGGGATGCATGGAACAACTTTACTTCCCTGTGGGGGTAACCCCAGCCCTTCACGGGAGTTTGCATGTTATCCTTGTGTCTGCATGGGTTTCCTCCGGTTACTCCGGTTTCCTCCCACACTCCAAAGACATGCTGGTAGGTTAATTGAATCCTGTCTAAATTGTCCCTAGTATGTATGAATGTGAGTTAGGGACCTTAGATTGTAAGTTCCTTGAGGGTCTAGGGACTGATGTGAATGTATATGTAAAGTGCTGCGTAAATTGATGGCGCTATATAAGTACCTGAAATAAATTAATTAATTGCCGTACTACCATGTTGCAGTCATGGGTTTAAATCAGGGGGTGAGTAGGCAGCATATCTCCTGCTCACCACCTGTCAAACTCTGGTCACTTTTCAGGGGAGCAGCTTTGCCTGCTGTACTTGTGAACGAGCTTTTAGTTGCATTTGGCAGCAGCACCCTTAGGGCTCGTTAACATGTAAAGTTGGGTGGTGGTAAAACCCTGCGGTTGAGTTGAGGGTTTACCGCATCCAGGCCCTACCCCCTTTAACTGCTGAGACAGCATCCAAAGGTGTACACATGCCTGAGTAGGAATTGAACCCACTGTTGCTTTTGGTGGGTGCTACCGCCTACCAATTGTGACCCGTTCAGAGAAATGGGGCCACTCTGCAAGCGCCCCACAACTGCATGCTTCTGCAGGGTCCAAGGTGTTGAAGCAGGTTGTGATAAAGCAAAACAACGCTGCCTGCTTTAACACCTTGTTTGCTGTACTGCACAAGGTTGCAGGGAACTTTCTGTGCAGCCTCATTCACTTGAATGGGTCATGCTTGGCAGGTGCTACACCCACCAACCATGACAGTGCTTATAACTCCTGCTGCGACACATGTACATCCCTGGCTATTGCAGCTAAAGGGGCTGCAGTTGGGGAGGGATGGTAAAAACACATCTTAACCATGGGGTTTTACCATCCCCCTCCCCCACACTGCAACTTTAAATGAACCCTTACTGTTCTAAGCCCCCTATAAGGCTGCTTTCACACTGGTGTGCTGCGGTTTACTTGTACCACATTGTATGTGTGCCTTTCTTGGGTTAGCTGCGCTTTGCCATGGACTTCTATTACACCCCACAGGTGTGGTGCACTTTCTGAAAGCACCCCAAAACTCCTGCATTCAGAAAGTGCACCAAATCTGCAGGATATAAATGAAGTCCTATGGCCAAGCGCAGCAAAACTGCAGGAAAGCTTTAGGTACACTGCACCCACAGTGTGGATTAGTTGCCGCACATCAGTGTGAAAGCAGCCATATACTATGCCCAGTTTATTGCTTCACTGCTGCTGGCACCACTCTGGAGACCTCTATCTGGGATAAGAGATGGAATGCAGTTGGTATCACTCTGCATGGGACAGGAGCCAGCACTACAGAGGAGGCATTGACTTATGCAGCTCTTGCTCCATACTACAGCTCCAACTTTACAAGTAGTTCCTCTGCATTTCACTCTGTTTTATGCTCTGGGATGTCGGCTCAGCAAGCCCAGACTGCGATCTACCAGTCACCTGTCCCTAATCTACAGGTTGCTGAACCCCCCCCCACTGTAGACTGTGCATTGTATTTTTAGATCTATGGCAATGGTTGCAGGGTTTGACATCTGAGATGGAAAGCTGTTCAGATTTTGCCCAGCCTATAGCAAAATGACGGCTGGGCGGTTTCTATTGTTCTGACTGGACGTCATATAATGTCCTTCAGAACAAACCACACATGCGTACCAAGGGGGTGTCCATTTATAGCTGATCAGTGTAAGTAGAAAGTGGCAGTTATCAGCATTCCTCTACTCATGCTGACAGCGCGTGAGTAGCAGAGAGCCGATAAGTGGCTTTCCTCACTCGGTGGATCTGCACTCATAATCAGTGCAGCCCCACCAGTGATGCCTGACAGTGGTGCCCATCGGTGATGCCTATCAGTGCCACCTTATCAGTACATATTGGTGAAGGAGACAAATTACTTTAAAAAAAAGTGTTTCTGTTTTAACATTTTGTAAATGTGTTTTTTGTTTTTTGTGTGGTGTTTTTTTTTTTTTTTTTTTTTTCTTTTTTTTTTTTCCCCATATGATATTAAAAAATAAACTTGGTGGCGATTACCACCAAAGGAGAGCCATTTTGTTTGTGTACAGCATTGCATGGCCGCACTATTGTCATTCAGTGTGACAATGCTGAAAATTGGCCTGGGCAAGGAAAGAAGGTGAAAGTGCCATTAAAATTGTACAAATCTGTAACAAAATGTTGTGATTGATCTAGTTTGGCATATTAATATTAGCTGTTGTCTCCTATCATGAAAGCTAAATATTTTTTAGCACACTCACAGGGCCTTGTCATGTAAATGGGTTTTGTTAATAACATTTCAGAGAGTAACATTCTAAGCCATGTCTGATTGTACGTTTTTGAATTGTTTTTTTCAGTGGGATGCCTTCACAATACCAGAATTGCACAACTTCTTGCGCATCTTAGACAAGGAGGAAGAGGAGCAATTGCAGACCTTAAAGCGGCGCTATTCATCCTACAAAGAGAAATTAGAGGAAGCTTTGAGTGGAGTGCACAAACCTGGCTAAAACCAAGTCAGAGGGAATTTCTATGTTACCGCACGACGGAGCATTGCAGCTCTGTCCAACAGAGACTTACGTGGCAGGGTATATATTCCTGAAAGGATGTCTATCTGAAGTGTCATAAACTGGCCCCAAACCTAGTCTAATGTGGACAAGGATAATGACTTTTACTGAGACTTTATATAAGTTCTCTCTGCACAGGTGGTATTTGCTGCAGACAATCCACAAAACAAAAACATTCATAAATGTTTCTTTTTCATGTAAATTATAAAAGCTTTAATCTGTTAAGATAAGATTGTGTTAAAACATGTCAAGAGCTGTTATTTATGTGAAGAAAATATTTCAATGGCGATTGCTTACTGGGGCAACTGTTTTAGAGTTTGGCCAATTCAGGCACGCACTCGACACCTGAAGATTCAAAAGAATTAATGAAGGTTGTTGGAGAATCCAGCTTCGAGGCTTAATAGCAAGTGATAAAATGGGAGGTGGAGATGAGGGAAGAGATGGGGACTTTCTGAGAAAGTTTAGGATGTTTTGATTCGGCGGAAGTAGTGATGGACGATAAGGATGCTGCCCACCGCTGTGGGGTAGAGGAGTAACTATGCAGTCAGCACAACATGTTACAATCAAGTTTGCGTGTATTGTGTAGATATACATATATTAAGCTGCTACAAAGGAAGATAATATATATACAAATTAAGGCTGTCTGCCATGGGAAGTCAACAGTTCACGTTCAGCTGCTTTATAAAGTATATTTCATGACGTTGGAGAGATTTCACCAAAACTGTTGGTTCTTTGTATGTAGTAAGAACGGTAGAGGGATGTTGTAGGTTTTCAGTTAAGAGATTTTTTTTTTTTTTTTTTGGCAATCTTATTTTTATTATAAGTTAACCGCCACGTATGAGGATAGCTCTAGATGTGGAATGGTTTCCATTCCTACGGAAGTGTGGAGGATACTGGTAGATGTAAAGTGTTTGTTTTTTTTTTTAATATAACCAGTACATGGGCACAGATGCAGAGGATGAAAGTGATAAGCAAAGCTCTTGGCGAGGATTGTACAGTGTGTTTTGCAGCAATGAAACACTTGGTATGATATTATTGCATGAAAATGCATGTGGTAAGAAAACCAAAGAACAAGCAAGGTGGTGTTACTTTTTTTTTTTGTTTTTATTTTACCATTTTAAATTGTGTTTTTATGCTTTTAGTAGTTTTAAGTTGTTTTATAAGAAAACTCTTGACACAGTGGCAATTTTATGTTTACTTTTCACAGCAGGTTGATGTGGTGCGATATAGCATTACTGTTTAAGTATGGATCAAGACTGACTCCTCCTGGCCCAGGCTCTTTAGCATGTTGGCCTTCATCTCTTGTAGCAGATGGCTTGGACTCAGATAAGCTAGGGACACAGTGTTAATGAGGTGTATTTATTTTCCATACGCAGTTAGGTGGTTAAAGGCAGCCTCTGAGGATTAAATGTAAAATCACTAACAAAGAAAAACAAATGTGTCACTAGTATAAAACCCCTTTTTTAGTAAATACAAGCTGCTGCCTAAACAAATAATAAACCCACCTGTAACCACCACAGAAATTAGTTTATATACAGTGCAAGGAGCTGCAGCCAGCATCTGTCTATATACCCAGAATTGTTGGACCTGATCAATATTGGATCTAAAATGGTGGTGTCATGGGTATATGTGAGCTGCAAGCCCCTAACTTAAGCCAAGGGAAATCTTTAGAAGCCCATGTTATGTTTGCAAGTTTTGCAAAAAGTTTGCAAAACTTGCAGAGGATAAAAAGCCTCAGATGGGAACAGTTTTTCAGTTCACTTTTTAAGCTGTCTGCAAAAGAATTTTTGTTAAATTCTCAACTGTGAATGTATTTTTTGTTTACTTGAAATATATACAAAAAAAATGGACATATCCAATAATTTAGATTGAATTTTCATGCAATGTTTTTATGCACTACGTATTGTCATTAATGACAGATTACTGTATTAATTTTTGTCCATGATCAAGTTATTTTTTATTTAATGTTATATACTCCCTGTATAGGGAAGCAGATTAGCTACTCTAAGTGCTCATTTGCATGTCTTTTCCACACCCCTTTTGGATATACTGGGCCTTATTTATCAGTACCAAGTAAGAACCATCTGTTTGTTCAGAAGGAACCTATCAGATTCTTGCTTTCATTTTCAACTTACACTGGAAGAGGGAAAGAAGAATCTGACTGATTGCCATGGACCAAACACAGTTCTTTCACGCACTGATAAACCAGGACCAGTGTATTTCACTGTGTGACTTAAGACCTTCTTACATGATAGAAGCTGACACTGGAACATGTTCTGCACAGCCTGAGAATGAACACACTTGTGTGGATATGTGGAATTTGAGTTAATGAGCTTGAAATTAAAGTCTTAAGTACTTCTGACATAACTGAAATGAAATGAAAGTCTTGCAATGATTCACATTAGATGGTACAAGAAAGTTACATTTAGATTTTGAGATGAATTCAAATCTTTTTAAATAAAGTTACACTATTTATAATTTCTAAAGAAATTTTATTTTTTTCTCACATGAGAATTGACGGTTCTTGAATATATGATGGTGAGTAGCAGCAATGTTTTCCAAAGCTTTGTTTTATTTTAGTTTTTCACTTTGCGCAACCATCAGAAATGTCAGAAAACGACAGCATTTTAAACTGATCTTGGAATTCTTGCTCGTTAAAGTGATTGTAAACCCTTACATATACCCAGTGAAGTGGCTGACCTCAGGCAATACAAAGATTACATAAATCCTTCCACATACGTTGTACCTGTTTATCCACAGACATCTTTCCCCTACATCCATTTAAAGTGCAGAATTTTACAGAAAATCTCTCAGCTCTGAAAAGCAGGGGGCAGAGAGCTGATTGGAGGGAAGGAAAACGCCCCCTTCACACACAGCTGAGGCTGTCAATCATGTACTGTGCCCTCCACTGCCACTTTTTTTTTTTTTTTTTTTTTTCTTGGTCAGGAAAACTCGTCAGTGACTTATGCTTATAGCAGAGGAATGAGGCAGCAGACAGAAATGACCACTTTTAGTGTTTTTCATGTTGTCCCTGTTGGTTATGGATCCCTTCCCTAAGGGCCTCACGTATACCTCTCAAACCATAGTGACTGGTCACCTGACGTCTGTGAATCGCATAGTGTGCATGTGCATTCTAGTATTTAAAGTACAATAAAACATACTTGGGCTGATTTTTTGTTTGTTTTCGCTAGACTTTAGTTTCTAATGGAAGAAAGTAGTTTAATTTTCTTCCACCACAAAATTGTAATTTTTATAGGTTTTGAGCATACTCACAATAGCACTGAAAAACACATTCTGCTACACTTTTTTTTTTTTTTTTTTTTAATCCCCTTTCCAAATCCAAAGCGCATCTTCAGGCTTTCAAGGGCCTTAAGTTACACAGCAGAATTTCTGAATACCAATCACCTTTTTGAATTCCTGAAAAACACCCGCAAAATGCCCATTTTGGAAAACGGACACCCTAAGGCAGGGGTGTGCAATTAATTTTCCCGTTGGGCCACATGAGAAACAGACTGTTGTGAAGGGCTGAACTTTTTTTCTCTCAATATTTAATTTTGGTCATGGGAAGGTCCGTAAGTATGTAAACATATAAAAAACAAACACCTGGCGCTACGAATAATAGGTACAGCTGCTTTTGAAATGGGTCTCTTTCAGATGAATGGTCAGAGGATGGTAAAAACGGGTGGCTGAGCTGCAACAGAGATCATTCTTTTTTTGTACAGAGCTCTGTGTTGTCAACCTAGAGCTCTGGGCTGTAATTGCACATAGCTGATCAGCAGGACAATGACGTATACAATCACAGCGAGTGCCGGCCTGGCGACGTGCATGCGTGCGCCCTAAACCCAGAATCGGGTAGCAAAGTACGGGCTGTCTGTCTGCAGTACATTGCGGGTGGGAGGTCTGCAAGTGGTTAATCTTTTTAACATCAGTAAGATTTCACGAAAACCATGGCCAGTCCCATCAGTCTATCGCTAGATTATTGTTCTGTTTTCAAATGTCGCTTTATGCATTGACCTACTGCCTTAGACTCTGTCTGTCTTGACAGTATGGTCATCTGTTGACTTGGCACCATCCACAGGCAACCTAACTCTTCAATGAGATAAGTTAAATCTAAGGCAGTTTTACTTTGGGCAAAAACAGATGTTTTCCATTCTTTGCAGAGACAGTGCTTAGGAAAAGTCATGGTGTTCTTATGCATCCAAAGAACTAGCAATGAGTGAGGGAACATAGAAAAACAAGGCTGGACCAGCTAAAACTGAACAGGACAGCGAGAGACCAAATCACAGGACAAGTTGTAGTGGCCCTAAACTACCACTAGATGTCAGCATACAACAGAACAATAGTAACCTGATTATGATAGAACAGTTGTTGAAGGGATTGACCATGGTTTTATTGTAATCTGTTTGAAGGAAGAGGAGATAGTCTTGTATGATTACAATAAAGTAAATGTATGAATATAATGCTCTCTGAAATATCATCGATGCCAACATCCTTTAACCCCTTTGCTTAAAAAATAATTTTAGGCCTGAATAATCGTTAAAACCCCCGATCATATATTTTTAAAAAGTATGTGCGCAAATGTTTATAAAACCATATACAGGGGGTCCCCGGGTTACAAACAAGTTAGGGACTGTAGGTTTGTTCTTAAGTTGAATCTGTTTGTAAGTCGGAACAGGTACATTTTTTTAAGTGTAGCTCCAGCCAAAAAAACTATTTTTAAGCTTTTTGGATAGCATAGGGAAGGGTTATCACCCTTGTAACATTTGTTTTGCTGTGTGTGCCCCTGCTCAGAAGATTTCACCTCACTTTCTGTCTCAATGACAATTGGATTTTGAAAATTTTGGGTTGTTGTGGAAACAAGCCTTGGTGATAAAGCATCAGTGGAGGTACCTTTTCCCCATAATATCTCTTACAGGAGTGAATTTCCCTTCCTAGGGGTAGATTTCCTCTCACTTCCTGTTGTCTCCCTCCGTTTGTAAGTAGGAGTCGTTTGTAAGTCGGGTGTTTGTAACTAGGGGACCCCCTGTATTTGCAAAAGATTTTCTAAAATCATTTTTGGCAGATATAAACACAAAAAAATGACTACTAAATAAAAAAGCTTAACCTGTATTGAGCTAATAACAAATATGTAATTTTTAAATTGCGCCTTTTTGCAAAATGGTGAAAACTGAACATACGCAAAAATGTAAATAACCACATTTCTCAATCTCAAGGTTTTCATTATTCACTTTACAGCTTTCAGAGTTTAAAGCCCCCCCCCCCCCCCAAACCATATATTTTCTGAAAGCATAGGACCGGTTGATTAAAAAGAAGGTGCTACTGATTTTAAGGTCCCACAATATTTGTGCTAATGTTTAGACAATTTTTCACAAATATATTGTTTGATCATTTTTAGCAGATAAAAACACAGCAAATTTTTCTAAATTTCTGCTAAATTCCTACTGGATATAAAAGCTTAACCTGTATTGAGTTAATAAATATTTGTAAATTTTAAATTGCGCCTTTTTGAGAAATAGTGAAAATCAGATGTACGCAAAAATTTCTTTAAAAACCTAGAGGTTTTCCTTTTTCACTTACAGGTTTCAGCAGGTTGTAATCCGCTTATCAGAGTTATAGAATTGTGCAGCAGAGTCTGCTGAACAATTCTGATATAAGTTTTTATGGTCATTGAAGTGACCATGAGCTTATAGCAGAGGGAGAAATGAGGTCCGTATGGACCTGGCCACCTGCAGGCACTTCTGTAGGTCCATACGGCCCTGACAGTAAAAGGGTTATAGCATATTATACAGCACAGTGCTTGTGCTGTGTAATTTGGCCCCTTGTTTCACCTGAAATACCTGACTGATCCTGCCTGGTTCTGCCCTCCCCCTGTAAACTGACCACAGTGTATCATGGCTGCTGAGCCCTGACACCGTGGTCAGTTTATGTGCCGCCGTCATCCACAGCTCTTCTCCCCCCCTCCCTCTTTTCCAGCCTGTTTGCTCTGTGTCAAGTGACCGCTCTCTCCCCTCCTGTTGCTAAAATTACTTTTAATATCTTATATAATCCTGTGTGTTTCCTAAATGATAGGTGCTCCTGTCTTGTTTTATATAAATAAAAAAAGCCAGCTATACCTGACTTCAGAGCTCATGGGACCAGCCGGTGAAGTTAGCAGAGTGGGTTAACAACCAGTTTAAAGTGTTACTAAACCCGCAACAGTAAAATCAGTGTGTATATGCAGTAAAGCATGCTTGTTATACTCCCTGTGGAACCTAAGGGTTTAATCCTCTGCATTGTGCAAAAAGGCTGTTTGATCCTGTATGCACAGATCCTCCTTGCATTGTCTCCAAAACATGTCCAGATAAGACCATTAATGGACTCAGGCTGCACATGGTCAGTTTGGTGTGTATTGCTAGAGTTTTTTTTTTTTCTTGCGAGCGTGGCCCTGTGCTGATCACATGCAATCAGCACTGTCCAGACAGAGGGTTGGGGATCCTGCATCCTGATAGGACAGCCAGTACAGAATGAAAACTCCTCCTACAAGCTTTAACCAAGCGCTGATAGAATACTGCTGATGAGAAAAGGTACTTAGTTTACTAAAATTATTGCATTTCCATGTTCTGTGGTAGACCACATATAGTGAATGCAGGGTCCTGGGTTTAGGAACACTTTAAATCAATTGCTATCCATTCAGCCAATTGCTGAGATAACCCATATATTAAAATCAGATTGCGTTCAAGACTATGGCCCATAAATTGTCTTTTTAGAGACTACTGTGTCTTCCATTTCGAGGAAGCACCCCAGAAACAGCTGATGCCTATGGGTGCAATCGGCTTTCTCAAGCCAAAAGTTGCTTGAAGCAGGTAAAATGTGATACAGACCCTTTGTTGTTAATGGCATTTAACTTTGGCACATTAAGTCACAAGTAATAAAGGTAACACCCCCCTCAAAAACAAATGTGTAAGCAGGGGGGGTCATCAATTCATAGGTGGGGGTGAATGTCTGCTTTTAACACTGGTTTCATTAGTTTATTTACAAAAATGATAAACCTTCAGATTCCAGTTACCTTTTCTAGAATGTTTTATTCACTTCAGCACTCCTAACAGAAATAAATCCCTGTGAAGAGTGGTGTATGTTTATGCCACTACTATTTTTAATATCCCTGTACATTATGTTTGCTACACTCCCTGCTGACACCACAACTGTGGAAGGGAGTTTTGTACCCTTACTGCTCTAACAGTAAAGAACCCCTTACACAATTGGACTGCTTCTCACCCAACTACATTGTGTGGCTGTATGTTTTCTTTACGGACCTAAGAATAAATAGCTCCGCTTACCCTATCAACACTATAGTGAAAAAGGTATATTAAAAAAATAAAATGAGCAGAGCCGGGATGGCATATATTGCAATGCGATCTGCATTGCATTATATTGAGTGGAGCCCAGAAGAGACATGCAGGGTTGTTTTTTTTGTGTTTTTTTTAAATAAAAGAGAACCTGTCACCTTAAAATCATCAGAGGGGATGTGATGGGGAAAAAAGTTGCACATAAAATTCCCCCCACCCCCAATTATATGCACATACGCATGCGTTGGGGGTGCCTACATGTGAGAACATTGATTGCGATGCACATGTTGCATATCGCTGTGCACGCCGCGAGTGAGAGCAATAATTCATGCACAGGAACTCATCCGTAACCTTGAACTGATGACCTACAAGGGGGCTTTTGAAGCATCATCCTATAGAGAATATAGGGTACTGAAGTGTGTTGCCATTTTACGGGTGCACACAAATTTAAGGTTTAACATATTTGGTATCTATTTACTGTATGCAACCTTGTCTTTTTTATATTTTACCAAAAATTTGAATAGTTTATTGCATTTGCCCTAAAATTCACTTTAGTGTGTTGTGTTTTTTTTTTTTGTTTTTTTTTTTGTTTTTTTTTTTGTTTTTTTTTTTGTTTTTTTTTTTGTTTTTTTTTTTATACCGAGCTCTGAAAAACGTGTTTTCTAGACCTTTGCTGTAATATCAAGTGACAAAAAAAAATTGGATCTACTGCTTTTATATTCTCTAGGGTGTTTGCTTTCAGAAAATATGTTAGAAGGTTTTTTGTAATCTTCAGGCATAAAATGATGTTTTTAAACGGGTGCAAAAAATGCAAACCTGGCTCTGTCAGCGAAAGTATTAAACCGCTGCTCTTTGGTATGTTGTCACCAATTTAAGGACTTTCAATCCGTACACCCACAGGGAACTCAGGAGAAATGAACTATGGGAAACATCATAGCATATCACCAATATTTAATAAATAATTAAAAAATGCTTAAAATATGTTCACTAACAAGTGTTGTGCCTAACCCGACACCTGGAATGATCTGCCAATGTACAGGGAAGAAGCTCCGTTCCTCCAATCTACACTGGAACTAGCGTGCGCTCCAATCAGCGCAAGTGACATGGCAACCTGAAGTCCCTGTCCCTATGTGTTTCATCACATCCAGGATGTCATCAGGAGGTGTGGCCACGTTGCAATTGCCCACAAATGGATGATTGTTGTTAACATGGACAAAAGCACATGATAACCAATGTAACATACCAAATCACATCAATGGGTGATTCTTACAATATTTGATGTCAAACCAACAACAATAACATTAATAGACATTGTATATAATAATGGTAAATGTAAATATCGCCATCTTATGGTTAAAAACTAGAATGCAAATACCAGTCAAATCCAACAGACCGTTTAAAACCTATGCTGATTTTGCTCAAAGGGGAAGAATTGTCAAACCTCAAAATAAAATAATGTTTGAATTGTAAGAACATGGAATCCACTGGAAATAATCAAAAGCCACATACTCCTTATTTTATTTTTAATAGTTTGTTTTGTGAGATTTCTTTTTGCTGTTGGTTGATTTTATCTATTGTTTTCCAAAAAAAGGTAAGCATAGGGTCCCCGTTATGAAACATATGAAAGTGCCTAGACACGCTATGTTTGGGGTACTTATTACAGATATTCATATGTTCCTTGACCCGAACAGACAGTCTCCTTGTGGTTCTACCCAAGTACTGGAGCCCAGCTGATGTGATTTAGTATATCGTATTGGTTATTATGTGCTTTTGTCCCTGTTAGCAGCAATCAATGTATCGCAACCTATTTAAAGCACCAGCTGCTGCGGTAAAGGGGTTAGAGCAGTGGTCTAAAAACTGCAGACTGTGGGCTGAATACAGGCCCTTTGCTTGCCTTTATCAGCCCCTCAGGGCACCAGTAATGGGGCATTATTCATCCCACTGACACCAACGACGGGACACTATTCCTCCAACACCATTGACAGGGCACAATTACTGCTCTTACTGACCAGAGGTGCTATGACTTTTTTGTTTTACTTCCCCTGAGCACAAGGTCAGATGCAATGTTTACTCCCACTGACACTGGGGTATTTGCGGCTCCTGGGGGGACCATGGTCAGGCCCCCCTAATGTCTGAAGGACAATAAACTGGTGCTTTATTTAGAAAGGTTGTGCCTACGTCTGACTTGCCCATTTAAGTAACTAGAGAGTTAATAGATACTTGGTAATAAATTCCTTAGCTGAAGTAGCAATGCACATTGCTGTCTCTTTCCTCTGGGTAGAATCTATAATCTCTATTTCATAACTCATGAAATAATAATGGCACAGCCAGCATAAGGATATATACCGCCCTCGGTGAATTTGTAGTGTTTTAAGTAAAAAAAAATAAAAAAAAAATACATATATTAGAGGATATGGGGAACCACTGGAACACCTTATCCCTCCTGGGTAAAGTAGACATCCGAAACATGCCATACTTATATCCTTTTTCAATAATATGCAGGTTAGCAGACTGTAATCTGTAAGTATTTAGAGATATCAATGCTTATAGAAAACTACCTGGGATACAGTCATAAACACAGTGACATCCCAGGGTCACGCCTTATCCGTTTAATTGGTCAGATGGTCTCAGTCAACACCCCTTTGATGCCAAAGAAATGTGGACTGCAAACACATTGGGACAGCTCTCATGTAACATCAAACCAAGGAACATCTGTCAAGTTGTATGAGCGCTCATGTACCATCTTGCTCATTGATTGGACTCTGCTGAAACCAGGACTTGGAAGTATTTTTCATTTTCAACTCCTTTTTTTTTTCTCTGTTGCATTATTAATTTTTTGTTCTTTGCAATACCTTTTTTTTGTAAATATTTTATTTGCACCATTTTGACCTTTTCATTAAACTGTATCTAATGTACTAACATAAACTCAACCTCTGCCTCTTGAAGAGTGCTACTGTAGTATTAAACTCTGAATATACCTGTCTATGGTGACATTGTGTGTTACAGATGTTTATTTTAAAATCATATGTTGCTATTGCTAATCTTTTGAAAGTTTACTGCTTCCCTATAAAAATAGTTGGTAGTGGCCATTTAAAGGGTTAATTTCTTAGTTAACTACACCCAGTGACAATCACTCTGTCTGTTGGCACTTAGTTTGTAGTCCTGCAAGCTGGAAAATCTGTGTGCAGGATGAGACTGACCGTGTCATTGTTGCATATCAGTTACAGCGTGGTGACCAGTCCTTTGTCACAAGTTGGTGAGAAGGGCAGGGGTCTGAACCGCATTTGTCACACCCCTGGGTTAGAGTGCATGTAAACCCAAACAATGAACTTCTATTATTTGCTCCCTCTTGGTCTGGTAAATACAGCGGGTAAAATAAGCATTGAACACATCACCACTTTTCTAGGTAATTATTATTCTAAAGGTGCTATTGACATGAAATTTTCACCACATGTTGGAAGTAACCTATGCAATCCATACATAGAAACCAAAACAAATAAGTTCAGGAATTGAGTTATATGTAATAAAATGGAATGACACAGGAAAAAGTGTTGAACACACTAACTGAAATACATTCAAAACTTCGCACAAAATCCTTTGTTGGTATTGACAGCTTCTAGATGCCTCCTGTATGGAGGTACTAGTTGCATGCATTGTTCAAGTGTGATTTTGGCCCATTCTTCCACACAGTCTTCGAATCTTGAAGGTTCTGTGGGCCTCTTCTATGAACTCTGGTCTTTAGTTCTTTCCATAGATTTTCTATTGGATTCAAGTCAGGTGATTGGCTGGGCCATCGTAGCAGTTTTATTTTCTTTCTTTGAAACCAAAGAGTTTCCTTGGCTTTGTGTTTGGAATCATTGTCTTACTAAAATATCCACCCTCAATTCATCATCCTGGTATATGGCAGCAGATTTTTATCAAGAATGTCTTCGTACATTTTTCCATTTATCCTTCTTTTAATGACATGAAGTTTGCCAGTACCGTATGCTGAAAAACAGACCCACACCATGATGTTCCCACCTACAAACTTCACTGTTGGTATGGTGTTTTGGGGGTGATGTGCAGTGCCATTTGACCTCCAAACATTGTGTGTATTATGGCATCCAAAGAGTTAAATTTTGGTCTCATCTGACCAGACTATATTCTCCCAGTATTTCACAGGCTTGTCTAAATGTTTTGCAGCAAACGTTAAACGAGCTTCAACATACTTTTTCTTCAGCAATGGAGTCTTGCATGGTGAGCGTGCATACAGGCCATGGAGGTTGAGTGCATTACTTACTGTTCTCTTTGAAACAATTGTACCTGCAAACTCCAGGTGTTTCTGAAGCTCTCCACAAGTGGTCCTTGGCTCTTGGACAACTCTTCTGATAATTCTTTTGACTCCTGTGTCAGAAATCTTGCAAGGAGCAACTAGTCATGGCTGGTATATGGTGATATGATGTTCTTTCCACTTCCGGATTATGGCCCCAACATTGCTCACTGGAACATTCAGAAGTTTAGAAATCCCTCTGTAAACAATGCCATCAGTATGTTTTGGAACAATAAGGTTGTGAAGGTCTTGAGAGAGCACTTTGCTTTTACCCATTATGAGATGTTTCTTGCATGACACCTTGGTAAGAATAAACCTCTTTATAGGCCATCAGTTGAGACTGAATCAGCTGTTATTAATTTGCAATGACAAGGGGCAGGATTGCTTTCTAATTACTGATAGATTTCAGACGGTGTCTTGGCTTTCCATGTCTTTTTGCGCCTCAATTTCTTCATGTGTTCAATACTTTTTCCCTGTGTCATTACATTTTATTACACATAACTTCGTTTATGAACTTGTTTGGTTTCTTTGTATGTATGAATTGTATGAGTTGTTACTGACATGGCGAAAATTTCATAACACCTTTAGAAATACATTTACCTAGAAAAATGGTGACGTGTTCAATATACCCGCTGTATACAATTGAAAATGTTTGTTATACCTGTCCAATAAGTACCAAAAACAAAACAAAAACGTTAATCCTACCAAAAACCTATTACTAGAGTGATACAGTACGGTGAGTAAAGTGTTACTGTGTCACTAGGGATTTGGAAATAACGGTTTCTGTAAATTGTCCAACCACAAACCTTCTCTATATGAGTAAAGTGTTGTCTCCCTGGGACAAGACATGGTACCTGTCTGCCATCCAATCTGATCCGCCAGACAGATGGGGAACAGATCCCCATCCATCTGTTTTTAGCAGATCGGATGTCCGTTGACACAGGCCGCTCCATAGAAGATACTGGCGGATCCGATCAGGTTCACCTGAAAAACTGACAGGTAGACCCAATTGATCCACTAGTGCAGTGATGGCGAACCTTGGCACCCCAGATGTTTTGGACCTACATTTCCCATGATGCTCACCTACACTGCAGAGTGCATGAGCATCATGGGAAATGTAGTTCCATAACATCTAGGGTGCCAAGGTTCACCATCACTGCACTAGTGTGAAAGAGGCCTAAAAGTTGGGAACCAAGTCCTTCTGGGCTACCAGTAAGGGTGTTGAATATAATTGCAGCATTGTTGCACCATGATTCAGACGCTCACGATGCTGCGAGTTGGCCGAATCCATCTCTGATGACGCCGTCCGTCGCTCCGTGCAGTGCTGAGCCTGCATGGTGGATAAAGCCCCCTCCCCTGAAGCAAAAAGTCAGCTGATGAGCTGACAGCCATTCAGTGCATGGGGGAGGAGCTCGAGGAGACCTGACATCAGGAGAGGCTTCACTGGAGGCATCGGAAGGAGGAAAACACTGAGAAGTATGGAGGATGGGGAATCGACTGACACTGAGAGCTGGTGAGTGCCAGTGTCACTGATCCCATCCTTCCACTACCATCGCCCCTCTGCCATTGATCCCACCATCCCTCTTCCATTGAGAGACTTTTATTAAGATAATAAGCAACAGATGTGGACACACCTCTATTGCAAATCAGGCTGCCTCACATTTAACAAAGTAGATGTCAGAGCTTTTTTTGTGCCAAAACCCATGTGCCTGCAATCCTGGGAAGCCAATTAAGATGATTTGGAAAGGGCTGCAACAGATAGAACACTGTTCAAATTCTTTATTTTAAGAAGTTTTCCAAGTTTTAAAGTGCTTGGTGCAATACTCTGTAAAAGAATAACATGTGCATTGTGTGTTTATTTTAATTGCAAAGAAATATTCTAGAAACTGTAATTTATATTGAGTGCGTGACTAAGTAGAGTTGGTGGATGTATTCAGAATTGTTTGTTATGCAGGCCCAGTGAGAGGTCCTGTAATCTGGGGGTGTTGTAGGTATGATTGTGATTACTCACACACAGAGTAAGAGATTTAGCACTGTAGATGAGACAGATTTGAACTCAAAACACATGCAGTTAAAGTGTCCAGCCAACGCGCTCCAAAGAGGCAGCATTTCAACAAATGAACCACCAGAAAGAATAGAGCCTCCTGGAAATGGACAATTCTTTTCCATTTTCTTTTTTTTGTGGACCTGGACAGACTCAGGGGTAGGCAGAAGTAAATGGACACAAGTATGTTGACACCTGCCTGCCCATCGAGCTGCAATGATCTTATAATCAGGTCCATCTGAGAAACTGACAGCAGACTTGATTGAAAAGTCAATGTGAAAAGACTTTAACAATACACTAATCAAGTATAGATGTAATGCATACATAGACCTGGCCCACCTTCACATCCAGACTAGTGCCAGTGGGGCCAGACATTTTCTCGCCAATCCCCACAATAATTCCAGATAATAGAAGATATTTTAAAAGCTAATAAAACCAAGTAATAGCTTGCAGTCTGAGGGATGAGGAGTGGAGGCGTTTATTGGGTGCAACTCAATGGCTGGTGCTGATCACATGCACAGTTACATGTGATAAGTGCCACTGACAGCCTAGTCCCTAGATGATTTGGATCCAGGGTTTCTGGCTCTTGCCATATACAGACTGGATGCTGCTAAGCATCCAGTGGATATACATCCATAGCAGAGTGGTGTAGCTTAGAGTATTGAGGAAGGGAACCCAAATTATGACCTTGCACAAAGGCCTGTTGCATTCAGAAAACACCCATGATGTACACCTCTGTGCTTTAGGGGCATGTCTTTGCTCCATGGGCCTTATGCACACTGAGTGTTTAAACCTGGTGCACGAGATCCTGACGTTCTGGTACAGGTGGAAGGCACAGGCACACTGTCCAGCCCTGCTGCTGGTGGTCTGTAAAACTCTGAGAGGCTGAGAGCTGTCTATTTCTCAGGCCACATTTAGTCCACAGCCCCCCTCTAGTACTTCATTCTTCTAACACTCCTGCATGTAGTGTGTCTGAGACAAGGTGCACCTAATGCACACACTCACCATACTCCTTCTTGGCAGCACCTCCACTCTGGAGACAAAGGGGTGACTGGGGACACCTTCTGTGCTGGGCCTGATGTCTTGCAAGTAGTGACAGAACAGGCTGTTACTTCCCAATCCACCACATCCCCTAGCCTGACCAGGTTTGTACACAGTTGGTCACATTAGGATCCCATCTCTCCATGTGGGTACATCATAAAATGTACAGTCTAGCACAAGCTTAACACTTCAAAGCAGCAAGGGCACAGAGAATCTACTTCAGACACAAGAAGCAGAGAGAAGTTCCGTCCAACTCAATTTTATTTGAACACATATCTCCAAAAGTCCATTATATCACATCCTCTCAGTCAGTTCTTTTTAGATGGTGGTGTACCTTTAGGGTGCTCATCTCAGGGGTTGTAATTAGTGAAAGGGAAAAAGAAGTTTCTCTTCTTAGGTCATGACTTTTTCCCTGGCTGCTCTTCCGATCTGCCAGCTTCTCCCAAAATGAACACTCCAAGCTAAGGTCCTCTCATTATTTATATGATACTGCCAGGATGAAATGAACTTATTCTCCTTTCTGGAAGGATTTTAAAGGAGCGACAATTGTAAACCCTTCCCTGCTGCTTCCCAGCCTTTTAAGAGGTCCTAAATGCCGGGAGGCTAAGGCTGGCATCTGGGTCATGTGAGCGCTGTCATTGGCTGTCACAGTGGTCACATGATCAGAAAGCTCCCAATCGCAGGTATGCATCAGGAGCTTTCTGGTCCCCTCCGGTGACTGTGCTGGGAGTGCGCAGGGCTCTGAAAACTGTTTACATAAGGGTGGCCTCTCTGTGTTAAAGCCCACCCGCTGAAAAGGATGCATATATGCACCACGTCGGAAGTTGTCAAGGGGCAACCTAGTGACTCCTGTCTATAAGTGCACTAAGTGCTATTAACATTTAGGACAATATGTGCCCAGGAACAAATGCCTGGAACACAATTGGTCTGCTGTGTTTGTCCCTGGGCACAGCTCAGCGTTCCCCCCTCACCCTTCACCCTGGTACTAGACACTGTCCCCTCACTTTAGGTTGGCCAGAGACGGAACAAAATTTGACAAGTTCAACAGGAACCAGGCCAATTCTGATCCAACTTTGGGTAGCCTGGTTGTATCAATCAAATTTAGTACAACCAGCCTTTCGGGTTTCTTTCACACAATCACTGCCGGTTGGCTATTGTATTCTAATGCAGGGTTTCTCAACCTTTTTTCAGTCATGGCACCCTTTTAAACTCTGCACAATCTCGAGGCACCCCATCCTAAAATATAAAACCTAATGCAGCAGCATCTACACACGTAGGACGCCCAACATTAGAAGTGGTTTATTCTAACAAAGCATATACACCTTTGCACACTGGTACTGAATAGTATATCAGTATTTCCCTCCCTCAGTCCGCTAATGTGACCTGACAGAGAGGGGCAGGGAAGGGGCAAACAAGGACGTCCTCCAGCACCCAATGTCATCCTTATCAACCTATAATGTTATTGATTGTTAGGACGCTTGCAGCTGGCCTGCACGATACCCCAAGTTGTAATGCTACACAATAAAAACCTATGGCATTGTGTAATAAAAAAAAGTGCTAACTTAAGTGCAGACTTAAGCCAGCTTGCTGACGATTTAACCACTTGAGCCCCAGGCCATTATGCTGCCTAAGGACCAGAGGTCTTTTTCCAATTTGGCACTGCGTCGCTTTAACTGCTAATTGCGCGGTCATGCTATGCTGTACCCAAATGAAATTTGCGTCCTTTTCTTCCCACAAATAGAGCTTTCTTTTGATGGTATTTGATCACCTCTGCAGTTTTTATTTTTTGCGCTATAAACGGAAAAAGACCGAAAATTTTGAAAAAAAATGATATTTTCTACTTTTTGTTATAAAAAAAATCCAATAAACTAAATTTTAGTCATACATTTAGGCCAAAATGTATTCGGCCACATGTCTTTGGTAAAAAAAATGTCAATAAGCGTATATTTATTGGTTTGCGCAAAAGTTATAGCGTCTACAAACTAGGGTATATTTTCTGTAATTTACACAGCTTTTAGTTTATGACTGCCTATGTCATTTCTTGAGGTGCTAAAATGGCAGGGCAGTACAAAACCCCCCCAAATGACCCCATTTTGGAAAGTAGACACCCCAAGGAAATTGCTGAGAGGCATGTTGAACCCATTGAATATTTATTTTTTTTGTCCCAAGTGATTGAATAATGACAAAAAAAAAAAAAAAATATTTACAAAAAGTTGTCACTAAATGATATATTGCTCACACAGGCCATGGGCCTATGTGGAATTGCACCCCAAAATACATTCAGCTGCTTCTCCTGAGTATAGGGATACTACATGGGACTTTTTGGGAGCTTAACTGCGTACGGGGCCCCGAAAACCAAGCACCGCCTTCAGGATTTCTAAGGGTGTAAATTTTTGATTTCACTCTTCACTGCCTATCACAGTTTCGGAGGCCATGGAATGCCCAGGTGGCACAAAACCCCCCCAAATGACCCCATTTTGGAAAGTAGACACCCCAAGCTATTTGCTGAGAGGCATGTTGAGTATTTTGCAGCTCTCATTTGTTTTTGAAAATGAAGAAAGACAAGAAAAAACATTTGTTTTTTTCTTTTTTCAATTTTCAAAACTTTGTGACAAAAAGTGAGGTCTGCAAAATACTCACTATACCTCTCAGCAAATAGCTTTGGGTGTCTACTTTCCAAAATGGGGTCATTTGGGGGGGTTTTGTGCCACCTGGGCTTTCTATGGCCTCCGAAACTGTGATAGGCAGTGAAGAGTGAAATCAAAAATTCACGCCCTTAGAAAGCCTGAAGGCGGTGCTTGGTTTTCGGGGTCCCGTACGCGGCTAGGCTTCCAAAAAGTCTCACACATGTGGTATCCCCGTACTCAGGAGAAGCAGCAGAATGTATTTTGGGGTGTAATTTCACATATTCCCATGGCATGTTTGAGCAATATATCATTTAGTGACAACTTTGTGCAAAAAAAAAAAAAAAAATTTGTCTTTCCCGCAAATTGTGTCGCAATATAAAATATTCCATGGACTCGACATGCCTCTCAGCAAATAGCTTGGGGTGTCTACTTTCCAAAATGGGGTCATTTGGGGGGGTTTGAACTGTCCTGGCATTTTATGCACAACATTTAGAAGCTTATGTCACACATCACTCACTCTTCTAACCACTTGAAGACAAAGCCCTTTCTGACACTCATTGTTTACATGAAAAAGTTATTTTTTTTTGCAAAAAAATTACTTTGAACCCCCAAACATTATATATTTTTTTAAAGCAAATGCCCTACAGATTAAAATGGTGGGTGTTTCATTTTTTTTTTTCACACAGTATTTGCGCAGCAATTTTTCAAACACATTTTTTGGGGAAAAAACACACTTTTTTAAATTTTAATGCACTAAAACACACTATATTGCCCAAATGTTTGATGAAATAAAAAAGATGATCTTAGGCCGAGTACATGGATACCAAACATGACATGCTTTAAAATTGCGCACAAACGTGCAGTGGCAACAAAAAAAATACATTTTTAAAAGCCTTTAAAAGCCTTTACAGGTTACCACTTTAGATTTACAGAGGAGGTCTACTGCAAAAATTACTGCCCTCGATCTGACCTTCGCGGCGATACCTCACATGCATGGTGCAATTGCTGTTTACGTTTGACGACAGACCGCCGCTTGCGTTCGCCTTAGCGTGAGAGCAGGGGGCGACAGGGGTGCTTTTTTTTTTTTTCTTTATTATTTTTTTGCTTTTTTATCTTATTTTTAAACTGTTCCTTTCATTTTTTTTTTTAATCATTTTTATTGTTATCTCGGGGAATGTAAATATCCCCTATGATAGCAATAGGTAGTGACAGGTACTCTTTTTTTGAAAAAATTGGGGTCTATTAGACCCTAGATCTCTCCTCTGCCCTCAAAGCATCTGACGACACCAAGATCGGTGTGATAAAATGCTTCCCCAATTTCCCAATGACGCTATTTACATCTGGCGAAATCTAAGTCATAAAATGCTCGTAGCTTCCGGTTTCTTAGGCCATAGAGATGTTTGGAGCCACTCTGGTCTCTGATCAGCTCTATGGTCAGCTGGCTGAATCACCGGCTGCATTCTCAGGTTCCCTGTTGAGACAGGAGAGCCAGAGAAAAACACGGAAGACGGTGGGGGGGGGGCATTCCCTCCCATGGCTTGTAAAAGCAGTCTAGAGGCTAATTAGCCGCTAGGATTGCTTTTACATAAAAGACGACCGCTGGCTGAAAAGAATGATACCAAGATGATACCTAAACCTGCAGGCATCATTCTGGTATAACCATTCAAAGTCGTGAATGGCGTACCTGAAGACAAAAAAATGGTTAACAATAAAGCACAGTAAACGGTAAAGTATAAAAAATTGCATACCTGAAAAGCAAACATGATAAAACATAATAACAATAAAACATTGCAGAATAGAATACAGTAAAAAAGAGCAGAACAATAGAGAGAGAGAATAGAGAGAGAGAGAACAATGAAACGACAACTATTTTTTTTTATTTTATATATTTTTTTTACACTTTTTTTGTAACTAACTTTTATAACGGTAACCGGTTCCAGGTTCGGGTCTCTCAAAATGCGATGGCATCTTGGGAGACCCTGTGAAAGTGTGCCTAGTCTGTGGAATGCTGTACCCTACGCTAATACTCAACTAATGAATGGTAGCGTTCAAAACATTCACCAATGCAAAGACCAGGATTGTCAGGACAGGAGAGACAATAATAGCGGGTGTCACGCCTATATCCGCGCTTGCTGCAGACACAACATCTTTTTTGGGGGGGTTCGTTGAGTAGGGGTACTCGGGAGGACATAAAGAAAATGCCTCTCATGCAGCCGACTGCATTTGGTTGGGGATGTGAATGGGGGAAGTACGGGCGCTGCAGAAGCGGTGGGTTCCCAATTAGGATTGGCGAATGCAGCAGGAAGGGCATTATGGGCACGACGGGCCTGTGTTTGTCTTCTTGGTGGCAGCGGGACACTACTTGTGCTTGCCACCTGACCAGCTTGAACTGCACTTATGGGACTCGCCACGTCACCAAGTGTTACTGCAGTGCTGGTTTGACTACAACCGGGGTGTACTAGGCCGCTGGCGCTTGCCAGTTCAATAAAAAGCTACAAAAAAAAACTGTTAGCGATCGCAGGGATCAGGCCTGACTCTGCGAACGCTGCAGTTATGCGTTAAGTGTTTTGTAAGTGACAGTGATCGATCGATACTGCACTTGGGTGGGCTGGGCCGGGCGGAGGGGGAAAATGCAGGTGCTAGCAGGTATCTGGGCTGATCCCGCTAACACTGCGTTTTTGGGAACCCTAAACTGCTGGGGACGCTAGTATAGATCTGATCGGATCAGATATTGATCCGTTCAGATACTATACCACTAAGGGAGGCGTATGCTGCGTGTGTGGGTGTTAGCGATACTGGCGCTAATCTGACGCTGCTTGGGGCTGGTGCTTGCCAGTTCACCAAAATACTACCAAAAAAACTGTTAGCGATCGCAGGGATCAGGCCTGACTCTGCGAACGCTGCAGTTATGCATTTAGTGTTTTGTAAGTGTCAGTGATCGATCGATACTGCACTTGGGTGGGCTGGGCTGGGCCGGGCGGAGGGCCAAACGCAGGTGCTAGCAGGTATCTGGGCTGATCCTGCTAACACTGCGTTTTTGGGAACCCTAAACTGCTGGGGACGCTAGTATAGATCTGATCGGACCAGATATTGATCCGTTCAGATACTATACCACTAAGGGAGCTGTACGGTGCGTGCGTGGGTGTTAGCGCTACTGGCGCTAACCTGACGCTGCCTGGGGCTGGTGCTTGCCAGTTCACCAAAATGCTACCAAAAAAACTGCTAGCGATCGCAGGGATCAGGCCTGACTCTGCGAACGCAGCAGTTATGTGTTTAGTGTTTTGTAAGTGACAGTGATCGATCGATACTGCACTTGGGTGGGCTGGGCGGAGGGGCAAAACGCAGGTGCTAACAGGTATCTGGGCTGATCCCGCTAACACTGCGTTTTTGGGAACCCTAAACTGCTGGGGACGCTAGTATAGATCTGATCGGATCAGATATTGATCCGTTCAGATACTATACCACTAAGGGAGGCGTATGCTGCGTGCGTGGGTGTTAGCGGTACTGGCGCTAATCTGACGCTGCCTGGGGCGATGCATATCACCGCCGGGCGATCAGGGGGCTAAACCTTTATTTGGTAATAAACGGCGGGTGCCCTGACACTATAAAAAATAAACAAACTAACCAGCGTCACCCGTAACAGTTATACGGTGATCAGTGGTGAAAGGGTTAACTAGGGGGCCATCAAGGGGTTAAAACATTTATTCGGTAGTATATGGGGGTCCCTGACGCTATAAAACGCTGACGGCGAACCTAAATATTTAGGTCCCTAACTAGCGTCACCAGCGACACTAATACAGCGATCAGAAAAATGATCGCTTAGCGACACTGGTGACAGGGGGTGATCAAGGGGTTAAAACTTTATTAGGGGGGTATCCTAGACCTACAGGGGGCTAATACTCACTGTCCCAACACTGTAACTGACACCAATGCAGTAATCAGAAAAAAAAAAAAAAAAACTGCTGGTGTCAGTTTGTGACAGGGGGGGGGGTGATTGGGGGGGGATCGGGGGGCGATCAGGGGGGGGGGTCGGGGTGTTTTGTGTGCCTGGCATGTTCTACTGTGTTGTGTAGTGTTGGTGCACTCACATACCTGTCTTCTCTCCTCGGGCTGGAACGGAAATTACCGAGCCGAGGAGAGATGACATCATTTCCTTTGCTGCTGTTTAGCATACAGCAGCAAAGGAATGATTCGATTGGCCGGCGGCGATCGCGAGGGGGGGGCCACGAACGGATGGCCTCCCCCTCACCTCCGATCGCCGTGGGACAAAAGACGACCGCCTCGGGCACCGGGGGGGGGTCCGATCGGACCCCCCACCCGCGGAAGGCAAATCACGTATACGTACATGATTTTGCCTGTCCGTGCCACCTTGCCGACGTACATCGGCGTGAGGCGGTCGTCAAGTGGTTAAAGGGCCAGATTATTCAATTTTTAGGCATTTTACCAAGGCACCCTGAAGAAACCAGAAGGCACCCTGGTTGAAAAAGGCTGGTCTAACCGCGAGGAAACCTCCTGCTCTCAGAATACAATAGCACAGCGGGAGGGATTCCCCCTTCAACACTGGCTGTGTTGATGGGTGAATCAAGCTATTTTCTTTTCTTTAGCCCATGATTGAAGAAATGAAAATTGTATAATCTGTGGCCAGGAAGTGACAGGAAATCTCAGGATTTCACACTTGAGTGACAGGAGAGGTGCTTTACAGGCGCTATTTTAAAACGCCTCAGTGTGAAATTGACCTAAGTCTCTTTATTATGTTTATCAGTCTCCTATGGCATTATATATCTTTGTATTATGTTTATCAGTCTCCTATGGGGTTCTATATCTTTGTATTATGTTTATCAGGCTCCTATGGAGTTATTTATCTTTGTATTATGTTTATCAGTCTCCTATGGAGTTATTTATCTTTGTATTATGTTTATCAGGCTCCTATGGAGTTATTTATCTTTGTATTATGTTTATCAGTCTCCTATGGGGTTCTATATCTTTGTATTATGTTTATCAGTCTCCTATGGAGTTATTTATCTTTGTATTATGTTTATCAGGCTCCTATGGAGTTATTTATCTTTGTATTATGTTTATCAGTCTCCTATGGGGTTCTATATCTTTGTATTATGTTTATCAGGCTCCTATGGAGTTATTTATCTTTGTATTATGTTTATCAGGCTCCTATGGAGTTATTTATCTTTGTATTATGTTTATCAGTCTCCTATGGGGTTCTATATCTTTGTATTATGTTTATCAGGCTCCTATGGGGTTCTATATCTTTGTATTATGTTTATCAGTCTCCTATGGGGTTATTTATCTTTGTATTATGTTTATCAGTCTCCTATGGGGTTATTTATCTTTGTATTATGTTTATCAGTCTCCTATGGAGTTATTTATCTTTGTATTATGTTTATCAGTCTCCTATGGGGTTATTTATCTTTGTATTATGTTTATCAGTCTCCTATGGGGTTATTTATCTTTGTATTATGTTTATCAGTCTCCTATGGGGTTATCAGTCCCCTGTATTTATACATCTCTTTATTAGCCTCCCTAAGGCGCTGTCCATCCCCTATATGTAGTGCAGGAAGAGTACACAGTCAGTCAGGCTGCAGCAGGCAGGTGATGGCGTAGGCCGTGTCCTGTGGATGACCCCGCTCACTCCTCCCTCCTCAGCTCCTCTTCATACAGAGCCAGATCCCATCACTCCCTCACAGGACTCCTCATACACCGACAAGACATGTAAGCTGGGTCGGGGGGGGCGGTTTAGTTCTAGGTAGGTAGCTGTGGTGTACACTGCCTCGCTGTGACAATAGGAAATATGAGGGATAAGGAAGGAAGGCTGTGTGTTTTAGAGGGAGAGGAGTGTATGGAATGTATAGTTTACAGCCCTCCTCATACATGGGACATATGAGCATGGCTGGAAATTGTTGGGAATTTTATTACAAGTGCTGGCAGTCTGTATTTCTCACACGCTGAGGAATGGTTGCAGCAGACTCAGTATCATTACACATTGGGGTTGATTTACTAAAACTGGAGAGTGCCAAATCTGGTGGAGCTCTGCATAAAAACCAATCAGCTTCCAGGTTTTACTGTCAAAACGTGAACAAGCTGAAGTTAGAAGCCGACTGGCTACCATGCAGAGCTGCATCAGATTTGGCACTCTCCAGTTTTAGTAAATCAACCCCATTGCTATGTGAAGGAGAGAGAGAGCAGAGATACTGATCATACACACATACAGCACATCTCCCATCACTGGGTATACTGACGATACTGCGCTCGGATTGTCGCAGCAATCTGAGCGCAAGTTTGCCCCCTCTCCTTCCCCCGCAGCCTTCTGGGAAACATCATAGGACTGCGGGATCATTCACAAAGTGCAGCATAGCTCGCGTATGCGCAGTGCGAAACCGGCTGTGACGCTGCTGGTTTACCTTAGTCAAGATGCTGGAGCTTGTAGTGAAGAATCTTTGCTGGTTCTTTGTCAAATATGGCAGAGGAAGAGGGGGATGTAAATAAGTGGAACTTCCCCTTTTTGGTGCCACCGCCGCCTTAAGCTGCAAAGGCAGCGGGCGCAGGGGTGTACACGTGCCGTGGCGGGAATTAAATTCCCTGTTGCGTTTGGCACCAGCCAAGTGCGAACTATTCAAATGAATGGCCCACGCTGCAACACACCCACAATTACGTGCGATGTACATGGTTGCAACGTGGTAGTGTGGCATTTAGGGGGTTAAAACAGGCATTGGGGAGGTACCATATCTCCTCCTCACCACCTGACAAATGCCTCTGTAAAATGATCTGAGCATGAATCACTTTTCAGAGGAGCAGCATTCTTTGGCACATGTGTAATCAATCTCGGAGTCATCCTTTCCACTGGAAACACTTTCTCCTAACTGGAATGGCTTTATCATTTGCTGGAAACAATTAATCTGTAGCGGGGAATGCTTCCTCCTTTGCTGAAAACGCTTCCTTCTTAGCTGGGAATGTTGACTCCTTTTGTTGGAAATGCTTCCTCCTTATCTGGAAACACTTCTTCTTTTGCTGGAAATGCTATCCTTTACACAATGCCTGCAGCAGGCTTCTTTTTTGAATGAAATTGGTCAGCCCATACATTTATGTGGGGACTACTACTTGTATCATAGTACTGGGATCAGAAGTCTGCATGCATGTACCTGAGGACAGTACTTTGCCTAGATACTGTAGTGGGAAGGTAAAACCTGGCAGCAGCCTATACTTGCACCAGATTTCGTCAGAGAAGATAAAAAATAAACCTTTTCTGTAGATTACGGGCACATTTTATTTCCTGTACAATATATGAGTACCGTATTTATCGGCGTATAACACGCACATTCATTTTCAGAGGGAAGTTTCAGGAAAAAAACTTAAATTTTAAATAAGGAACTTTGAAGCAAAATAAGGGTCAGTGCCCATCTGCAGCCTCACCATTGCCTTCAATGCAGCCTGATCAATGCCCATCTGCAGCCTCACAAGTGCCATCAATGCAGCCTCAACAGTCCACATCAGTGCAGCAGCCTCACCATTGCCATCAGTGCAGCCTGATCGATGCCCATCTGCAGTCTAGAGGGGACAGGGAGGGGGGGTGGGATGAGCGCCGACAGATTACATACAGTGAGAATCTCCTATGATAGACAGAACAGTGGTCCAATGGCGGCCCAGGAGATGGGACTTCCTATTACAGAGGCCACCAAGTAAACAGGAGTTTCTCACTGTATGTAATCTGACAGCGCTCATCCCGCCCCCCTCCCTGTCCCCTCCGAGGCAGCTAAAATTGAAGTAGTGGCGTATAACACGCACACGCTATTTGCACCCAATTTTCATGGTGAAAAAGTGAGTGTTATACACCAATAAATACAGTAGTTTTCTGGATCACTGGTAAGTTTTTAATGTCATTTTTTACTATTTTCACTGGCTATTTTTTATTATAGGTATCTTAAATGGGGCTTTTCTGCTGCTCTTCTTGCAGTCGTTGTTGGAATATACCTGTTGCCATCTCCAATAGATCCAGAACCATTCATGTAAGTCCTAAGCTGTCTCAAGATCTATGATGAATTATTTTGTCTTATTTATTTGCCTGTATACAGGGCACTGCCGCTCATAAGGTCAATTGAGGAGGCTGCCTCTGGTGACACTCATGGAGTCACAGTAAGGGACAGCACCGAGGACAGAGTGTTCAAACCAGAGAGCATCGCTGGTTGTTACAGTAGCACCAGCATCCAGTGGTAAAGAAGGGGTCAGGTGGCATCTGCCTCCAACAAGGCATTGGTTGTATGTCATTTATCCACTATCTACCCCACTTATGATTATATCTCACATTTAATGATAGGACCCATTCACACTATGTGCAGCAACTGACGTTTTTCTGCACCTGACCAACACCAGTCACCGCAAGAGCACATAGAAAACAATTGTTTTCACTGTGTCCTATTTACAATACAGCTGCAGTGCAGAGGCTTGAGTGGTGTGTAAATTCTGAATAAAGCTAAAAAAAAATTAGTAGAACAAAAACACAAGCAAGTGTCTTTCCACTTTTATTCATTGTAGGACACAGCTCCAGAACAATAGGTGCAGCTAATCTAAAAGCATGTCTAAGGGGCTGCAACACAAGATTCAGTTCTTTCCTGCGTCCTCAAGAGAAGGATGCAAATTTTCTCTCTTCTTGGGTTTTTTTTTTTTTTTCAGTTTTTTGTTCCTGTTGATGGATTTTTGTTCTTCTCGAGGAAGATTATAGTTTCTTGGATCATTTGTGGTGCTGGGTGACAGGTCAAGTATCATAGATCCGGGTAGTCTTCCTAGCCTCACCAGCAAGTTCATGCCATCCACAGTATAGGGTAGGGATATGCAATTAGCGGACCTCCAGCTGTTGCAAAACTACAAGTCCCATCATGATTCTGCCTCTGGGTGACATGCTTGTGGCTGTCAGAGTCTTGCTATGCCTCATGGGACTTGTAGTTCTGCAACAGCTGGAGGTCCGCTAATTGCATATCCCTGGTATAGGGGGATCAGTTGCGATTGCTCTGCTCAGCAAAGCGGCTGGCAGGGACTCACTACTCGGTAAATGTGTGTGACGGTTAGACCAGGTTCTTCTGTTGTGGCACCGCATATCAGCCAATGCCACCAAGATCATATAGGATCAGAGGTGTTTGGTCCCTCCAACTGGAGATTTCTTTGTTGAAGAACTAAATGCTCCAGGTTTGCCCTCGGGACCATGATTATATTCCTGATTGGGGTAAGGCGCATTGGTTTACATTGTAAGTATTCCTTTGGTCTGGGTGATCTTGCCCCACAGTTTCCCTTTTTGGGGATTTTGAGGACTTCCTAGGGGCTGGCACTGTAACTGTTAAATTCTGTGTCAGGGCTGTGCTCACTTCTATGAGGCTGTATTCTCCCTTACAGGGAGAGTTAACAGTGCCTGAGGGACAGGGGCCACAGCGCCATTTTTTTTTGCCCTTCTGCACTGTTCCAGGCCTGTGGGGGTTGGAGCAGGCTGGGGGGGTGCCATAGGCTGTACACGTTGTGCTGCATTTGTGGCAGACAGCTTCCATATCTACATGCATCCTGCCAGCCACAGGAATGCCAGGCCAAGCGCTCTGCCATAGTGGCTATTGTACAACACGGCCCCTAAGTGGTCGTGAGTAGACAGTTTAGTGTTCCCCCAGCCACCGTTTTAAATGTGGGCATTTGTCCTTTTGTAGTTTTCCTGCCATGGGTGGTTCTCCTCCTCCAGCCAGCGACAGTGGCTACCAGCAGCCATCATTTTAAGTATGGGTGTTTGCCCTTGTGTGGCTCCCACTGAGTACGGTTCTCCTAGATGCGGGGTGATTATTTCCCTCCCCCCAGCAGGAGTGGCTTGTGGCAGGGACATGGCTAACCGGAAGATGTGGGAAATCTTTCACTGAATCTGCCCCGGAACTCTAAACATGGTAGTACGGCAGCAGCCCTCATTTTTAGCAACCTTTCCCACCGCGGGGTTGTCCATCTCCGCAACTGTACACTGTTCCTATAGCCTCCTCTATCAGCATGATTTTCTTGCAGCTGATGCTATAGTTCCATTGCTACTTTGCAAGATGCCTGCAGTCCTGGCTATGCATTGGTTTTATGGGAGCCACAATCCCTTAAGGCTGCTTCCTTCAGGGGCATCGTAGAAGTATGCATGAGGGAGCTTTTATCAAAAGGGGGTCCTCTCCCCTTCCTTCCATCTCTAGGACATTTGCAGCTAACACCTTGTCTTCTGAAGATGCTCCCTCCTTTGAGACCCCACCGACAGGTACAATGCATTTTATGTACGTGGCCCTTGGTGCCCTGATCCGCCTGGTCCTTGCTTTAGCCCTGGTGTTAGACTTTGATCATATGGCTTTGTGGATCAACTGGTTCAGTGTCTTCATCATTTGTGTAACAAGAAACCTTGCACTCTAGACAAATGATCCATCTGTAGGTTTTTCTGCTGTGGTTTTTATGGTGTCTTCTCTAGCTTCCATGCAGTCTGCAGGCCATACTCCCTAACGTACTTACAAAGATGCAGTTGTGGGGAGATGCCTATTTGGGTGCATCTTTGGACAAATTATCAAGAATACCAGCTGCACTTCTACCGCAAGCTCAAAAGAATGACACATGCCACAAGTGTGACCCTCCTTCTCCGCACACAAACATCCTTTTTGAGGCCAGGGTCGACTGTTCCAGGCCCTCCTCCTCCTCCGGGGCAAAACGTGTTAGGCAGCCCAAGGCCTCCACAGCGGCCTTCCAAATGAAGGTGCGCCCTCATCTCTGCCTAAGGTGGGGAGATGTGTTCTGTGGCTGGAACTTGAACGCCTTGCAGTGCGCTGGTCTCACATGTAGTGGGTATGCTCAGTGGTAGCTTCTTTACATCCATGAGTCTTCTAGCCTCTATAGGTTTTGAGGATGTTCACATCTACATCCCCATTTGCTGCACCATTTTTTATTTATTTATTTTTTTTGTGGTGGAAGAGCTACACTACCAGTTCATAGCCCTTCCCTGGGATGTACAACAGCACCACGAGTCTTCTCCAAACTTCTGGTCCCCATGGGTTATCTGGACAACCTGCTTCTACGAGCACTGTCTGCATCCGTCTTGGCGTGTGTTCTGTCCCTCTCATTTGAGAACTTGTTGGATCTGGATTTCCTTCTAGACAGCCCTGTGGCCTGAGTTTTCTTTCTCTTCCTTGCATCCTTTTTTTTTTCTTTTTTTTTTTTTTTGGGCTTCATGGTGACTTTCTTCTAAGCGGTTTCTTACACACTTAAATATTCAGGTCTCTCCAGATAAAGTGAGTTTCTGTCCAAAAAGGCTCTTCCCTCACAAGGCTTCCTAGCTTAGTGGCTTTGGTCTCATTTGGTGCTTCATTTGGCCGGGAACTCCCTTCTGCACCTCAATTGGGGGATCATCAACTTAGACGTCTGTCCATATGGTTGTGGAGTTGTGCTGGATCTTTGATCCATTCTAGGCCTTTGGTCTCTGGGAAGACTGGTCTTCCTGTCAGCATCCTAGCACTTCGGCCAACTTATCTCTCTCCCACTAGTCGTCTCTCCTCAAGGGTTACCCGATCAGGGTACAATTGGAACTGGGCGCAAGCTGGACTGTGGCCCTGGCAGTGTCTCATATTCTCCATTAGCCGGTACTTCTTGTGTGGCCCTATCAGTGGTTCAAATTCTGGGGATGGACTAATGGCTAGTGGACTGTCTTAATCACCAGATATTGTCGGTGTTGGGGCACCCTGAACGTCTATCTCCTGGCCATGACATTGGTAGATTTCCAATGTCATGGCCAGAGCAAGGACAGATGCAGTGGATGCTCCAGTTGCTCAGGGTCACGAGTACTCCTTGATATATGTTCTTTATCCCCTGAGGCTTCTTCCTCGGTTGCTACAATGTTTAGAGTGGGAGAGGATTTCGCTTCTCCTGTTGGCTATGGTATGACCTCAGAGGGCTTGATTCATGATCCTCTATCGGTTGGTCATTGTCACTGCGTGACACCTTCTGCTCTGCCAAGATCCTTTCTTTTTAGATCTGGTTTTCCACGTTGCTCCGCAGTTGATGGATTTACCAACTTGGCTGTTAAGACCCAGTGCTGCAGGATTAGGGCCTGTCTCCAGCAGTCCTTCCATTTGTTGTCTAGAGCATGGCTGCCCACTCCCCGTTTTTTATCTCTCACCACACCTGGTTGGCTTATTTTGCTTACTGTAAGTCTATGGGGGTTCTCCCTGCAAGTTCTTGGTTGCCTGTATCCTGGCCTGCCTTCTGGGGGCATGAATCATCGTGTTTGACCTTAGTGCTGTGAAGAGCCGGGTTTTTTCTTTTCACCCTTGGCCATTTCTTTTTCGGTGTTCCTTGGAGTCCTTTTCCCTGGTCCGTTCCTTTTTTTGGAGGTCACAGGGGTAGTTTCTCCTCTGTGCCTACCTTGCATCCGTGGCCGCCTACATCTTGTTTGGTCAGCCTGGCAAACACCTGCATTTGAACTATATCTGAGATATTCCCCTCTCATCTTTTAGGTTAAAGTGGAGTTCCACCCACATTGTTAACTTTTCACCACCCAGCAGTAAAGAGTGCATTCATTGCAATTTGGCATATCATTGAAAAAAAAAAAAAAAAAACACTTACTGCTGTATTTCTTCATAGTACTTCTTCTTCCTCCTTCTCCTCGGCTGCGGACGCGCGCGTCATTTCCGGCTTTGCAGTGTTTCCTGGGATATGTGTGTAATCAATTCCCAGGAGACAACAGGCATCGCCGGTGTTAAGCCGATACCCATCAGAATATGCAACCGAAGTGACGTTGCGTCGCGACCATCTTGGTACACCCGCACTCATCCGCAGTAAGCCTAGAGTTAGAAGTCAGAAAGCGGACATCTTTATACACCCACCGGAGTTTTGCTTTTCAATTATTTTTAACAATTAACAAAAAAAATAAATAAAATAAATATATATTATACTGTATTTCACTATATAAGCTGAGTTTACTGTTAAAAATAACTGTGAAAAGCAAGACTCCGATGGGTATATAAAGATGTCCGCTTGCCGACTTCTAACGCTAGGCTTACTGCGGATGAGTGCGGGTGTACCAAGATGGCTGCGACGCAACATCACTTCGGTTGCATAGTCTGATGGGTAGTGGCTTTCTGACAGGACACCGGGTCAAAAGATCAAGAGGTGCATGCCAGGCATACAGCATCACTATATCCCGGAAGAGACTGCTAGTGGGCTTCACATGTGCCCACAGTAGAGATGGAAGCGCTCTGCAGAGCAAAAATAAACAGTCATTTTATAAAAACGGGAATTGAGCAGCAATATGTTAAATGACATGGATGTTTTAATATAGTGTAAAAGAACAGATTATTTAAAAAAAAATTTTTAATTTTTTTTTATGTAATTCTGGGTGGAACTCCGCTTTAAGTGTTTTTTTTCTTGGTGACCAATGCCATCCTTTATGTCCTTCAGTGTGTGGGTTAATGGCTCTCCGGTGTGCATCCTTTTTGGTTGTGTACAGGGACAGGTGGTGCTTCGCCCTAGGATGTATCTTTTTTTGCAGTGTGGTGTCGGCTTTCATCTAAGCAAAGTTATGTCTTACCTGCCTTGCGTCCTTTAGAGCTATGGCTCTCCATAGCTTGGATCTGGCTAGGGCTGTTTTTGTCTTCTGCCTTTTGACTACAGCTTTTACTCGGAACTGTGTCTTCCTTTTTTCTCATCCCTGATGGGCCTGACAAGGCCAAGCTGTTTTCATCTTCAGCTATTCCTAGATGGATTCATCATGTGGTTATCCGGGCCTATGCCCTGTCCGAACGGGAAGTTCCCTTCCTTGATACTGCAAGTTCTACCTGGGCGTTTAGTACGTCCTGGGTGTTTTGCTCTGCTTCTGTTGTTCAGGGTTGCAGGCAGCTACCTGGTGGTTCATGTTTATAGGAAGCTCTCAAATGTTGTTGTAGCTGCATTAGCGGATGCCAGCTTGTTGGAGAGTTTTGCTTTATTTGGTTGTCTTGGTTTTTGGGCCCACTTTTCTTCTTTCTGGCACTGCTTTGGGATGTCCCATCCATTATGAAGAGCTGTGTTCTTTCAATAAACAAAAGAGAAAATGGGAATTTTGTACTCACCATAAAACCCTTTTATGATTTCATTGAAGGACACAGAACCCGCACAGTCTCTTTTTGTTCGTCTCTGTGTTATTGTCCTGGTACTGATAGTTACTAACTGAATCCTATGTTGCAGATGGCAGTTTGGCCATCTCCAGGGGGATGCAACTCAAGCATGCTTTTAATTCAGTTACACTTAGCGTCTTGCTCCTGAAAGTTGTGACATCAAACCCATCCGTTATGAGGAAGAGCTGTGTCCAGATGCGTAGCTTGAAGCTTGTGGGCCCCGATGCAAAAGTTGACCTGGGCCCCTCCCCACCACTTCCACCGTGCATGCAGATACACCCACTGCATGCCAAGATACTCAAAGTGGTTTAAGAGTTTGAGTTTCCACACAATATGTGTTGCAATACACTGGCTGATAGCATACCATTGGAAATCCCCATTGGTACCTCTAGTCCATTTGAAAATTAGAATTAACAATATTAATCTCATGGAGAAAATATTTCGCACCTTACATAATACAAATCATTTATATGATAAAAAAATGGGGCCCCTGGTTCAATCATTCTAAACACTTCTTAAACCCTGAATAATAATACTTTGCATCAGAGATCATTGAAAAATATAAGTTGTTTATGGTATTCAAGGATATTACTGTTAACATGTTGGTCAACTATAACAAAGTACATCTATCAACTACTGTATACTTTAGCATAATCTTCCTTACTTGTAAATCTCATGTAATGCATTTCTCTTGACATATATCACTTTTTTGTACCAATGTTTTTTTGTACGCAATAAAAATAGTTTGTAAACAAAAAAAGAGTTTGAGTTTTCAGAGTTCCTCCTCACATCAGAGGACAGGTACCCCTGGCAGGTCACTTGGCAGAACTCCTTTCCCATCCCAGCACTATACAGTTC
Organism: Aquarana catesbeiana; assembly: GCF_042186555.1. Classification (NCBI taxonomy): domain Eukaryota; kingdom Metazoa; phylum Chordata; class Amphibia; order Anura; family Ranidae; genus Aquarana; species Aquarana catesbeiana. The sequence continues at coordinate 276,353,455 of NC_133326.1, forward strand.
CTCAACCCCTACCCCCCACGCACTACACAGGGCTGAAATCGCGTTCCTTTGCACACAGTCTGTCAGCCTTAACAGGGTGTATCTGGCTTTTATGTTGTCCTTCTGACCTGTAAAATTCTCTGGTCGGAACGGCAGTGTAGTTGCAGTAGACAGATACACCCTGTGTAGATCGTGGCTGACTGGCTGTGTTGTATGGAATGTGACTGCAGCCCCGCAGAGGAGGAGCAGTATAGAGTGCTGTAATGGGAAAGGAGCTCAGCATTCGGGCATAGCATCCAGGGCGAAGGGGCAGTCAGGGGCCTTCGGGGGAGGGCGCAACTTAGATCTGGGGGGCAAAGCCATGTGACACAGCACACTTTCACATCCTGGGCTGTTCTCACCCCGTGCTCCTCTTCATTCAGGAAATGGCTCGCAGCTTCTCCCCAGCCAATGAGAACGGAAGGGTGTGGACTGTGGAAGGCAAAGTGAAAGCCCAGTACTGGAGCGTGGCTGTGGGGCCCTAGGGCAGATCAGAGTTGGACTTTGTGGAGGATATGATAATATGACAGGGAGAGTGCAGGGCCCCCCTGGAGATAGGGGCGGGGTTGCGATTGTGACCTCTGCAACCCCTTATGCTACGCCCATGGCTGTGTCTATCAATTAACCCAGAGAAAAGGATTTTATGGTGAGTACAAAAATTCTGTTTTTTCTTTCAGTTGCATTTTTAATTTCTTTTTTAACTATTTTATTGGTGTTGTGGTACAATGCCCTGCCACAGTATGTATGAGGCAGTTATAGGAGCGGTTGTAATTAAGAACAGTTCACAAATCTGCCCTATTTTTAGTGAAGAAAGGCAGGTTGGGTGTGCTTATTAGGTAAAATGCTTTCACCTCTGGGGGAAATTGACTAAAACTGTAGCACACAATCTGGAGCAGCTGTGCATAGTAACCAGTCGGTTTCCATCTTCAGCTTGTCAATATTTGAAATTGAAAGTTAGAAGCTGCTTGCCATGTATCCGGTCTTAGTAAATTCCCCTCTTTGTCGCTTTAATTTTCCATACAGACAGTTGAAGGCCTTGGTTGAACATTTTACCAAGGCCAACAACTCAGCATCTTGTGGTAGAGAGATTCTAACTCTGGTTCAAGAACTGCTTCAGCACACAGATTTTCAAGCAGCAGCTAGATCTCTGAGGTTGATGTAGTTTGCAGCTGTGCTCACCTACCTCTGCTCCAATGATAACATTTTGATGGAGTTAGCATTTAGGGCTAGTCATGTTCATTATTTCATGTGTTTACATTTCTAGGTTTGATAAACCTCCACCTTTGGTTGGACCATTGGCTATTAATCGAAGGATCCATCAAGGAAAGAGGCTCTTCTATGGACAACTGAAGGGTCCGGAATCATTTACTAGTGATCATGAAGGTAGAAGAACATAAACAAAATTATTTGTATTATGATTTGATAAATGACTCAACACATGTTCTTGCACTTTGGGATGCAGACTGGCAAAAACTGATAGCAGAAAAGGCTGCATTTATGTTTCTTGAGCTTGTAGGCACAGAACCATAGGCATGTACTCTTTTGGCTTTACTAACTATAGCCTAAGATTTTACTGTTTTAAGTATTAGTAACTAGGTGTGTTTATCGAGGTGCGCTGGATCTGTCAACTTACATATTGTATTATGTCATTGGATTTGTTGAGCACCTCATCTCCTACCTGTCCTTGTTGAAAATTATAAATAATATATTAGAATTAAAAGGAAAAAAAAGAGAGCTGAATTCCTGTACCATGAAAAATGTGTCTGATTCTTGGCTGTCCAGTGTGGTAGGTTTGTTAAATGCAAATCCCATGGTGGATAAAAATGCACATTTATATATATATATATATATATATATATATATATATATATATATATATATATATATATATAATAATTTAACCAGTGCTTTTAGCTGTTTGGCAGTAGTTCTGCTTTAAGCCTAGCCTATCCACTTTATTTAATACTATAGATTAAAAAATGAGATTTGAGATTCTTGTTCTTAAATATTGCCAAGCAACCCCTTCTCTATACAGAAATACAAGACGTTAAAACTGAACTCCAGGAATCATATTTTTTGCACATCTATGTTGGGCCAGCTTGACTACATGTAAATATTCATAACTGATATCTAGAGGGTCACTGGGGAAGCTGTAAATCACTGCAGTAGTCCTTACTAGATACAGTAGGAGCCATGATCTTCTGGGTTCTGTGCACGCTGAACATAATGTTCCCGTCTCTCCACCTCATACAATCAAAGAAGGTCTAATATTCATTGAAAAAGTAAATAAAAGGCGTTCTGTGAATGGTAGAGGAGCTGAGTGAACTGTGTTCAGTAGAGGGAAGCCATTCTCACAGAACCCAAAAGATCACAGTTCTCTCTGTATGTAGTTACTACAGTGATTTACAGTGTCCCCAGTGGCCCACCAGACTTCAGATATGGATACTTCCATTGAGCGATGCTGGCACAATGTAAGTATTCAGAAATATAATTCTTGGAGTTCAGCTTTAACAAATAACTGTTAAAGTGGATGTAAACCCTCTCCTATACTCAGTGAAGTGAACAGCCTCAGATGATACACAGGGATGAAACAAATCTCCCTACACAAGTTTTACTTGTATATCTGCTGTCTTTCCCTTTCTACATTCTTTAGAATTCTCACATCGGGTTTGAATTTTCACTTCTTCATTCAGCTGTAGTTGTGTGTTCTTGGCTTACACTGGGAGACAGCTGATTGGAGGAAGGGCACACACCCCCTCTCCACATTGGCATTTTAGAAAAACTGAACCCACAAATGTCTAAGTGTGTATTCTATCTCGATGGTCATGTGACTTTTACTTGAGTAGCACATAGCCTGTCTCTCCAGCTCCAAAATCTAGGTAGGATTAGCTGTACATACACTGGGCTTAGGGTCTACAGCCGCCTCTCCCAATATTTTGTAAATGTATTGTGACACCCTCTATGCTGGTATGTATGTTTTTTTTTTTTTTTTCTTACTTTGGACAATATTAATAAAATGTGTTCTCTTATTAAGATGATTATTATTATTATTATTATTATTCAGGATTTATATAGCGCCGACAGTTTACGCAGCGCTTTACAACATTAGGGTCTGACAGTACAAGTACAATACAATTCAATACAGGAGGAATCAGAGGGCCCTGCTCATTAGAGCTTACAATCTAGGAGGGAGGGTCAAGTGATACAAAAGGGTAATAGCTGTGGGGGATGAGCTAATGGAGAAAATAGTGCAGTTGTTAGATGGATGCAGGATAGGCTTCTCTGAAGAGGAAAGTTTTCAGGGATCGCCTAAAAGTGGATAAAGTTGGAGACAGTCTGACAGATTGGGGTAGGGAATTCCAGAGGATGGGCGAGGCTCGGGAGAAGTCCTGGAGGCGGATATGGGAGGAGGTGATGAGGGAGCTAGAGAGCAGGAGGTCTTGGGAGGAACGGAGATGGCGTTTAGGTTGGTATTTTGAGACTAGGTTAGTGATGTAGCTGGGGGCACAGTTGTGGATGGCTTTGTAACTTATTGTTAGTATTTTGAATTTAATTCGTTGGGCGAGTGGTAGCCAATGGAGGGATTGGCAGAGAGGGGTAGCAGACACTGAGCGGTTTGTAAGGTGGATGAGTCTGGCAGCAGCATTCATGATGGACTGAAGGGGGGATAGTCTGTTTAAAGGTAAGCCAATGAGGAGTGAGTTGCAGTAGTCAAGGCGAGAGATAACCAGGGAGTGAATCAGGAGCTTTGTGGTTTCATTGGTTAGAAAGGGACGTAGTTTAGAGATGTTGCGGAGGTTGAGGCGGCAAGCTTTGGAAAGTGATTGGATGTGGGGCTGAAAGGAGAGTTCAGAATCCAGGATAACACCTAGTACCCTGACATGTGGGGACGGGTGGATGGTTTTGCCATTGCTCTTGACAGAGAAGTCGGGGGGAAGAGGAATGTGGGATAAGATAGGAGGAATGGGATATACCCATTTTTGGGTTTTTAGTTTTCAACTAATAAATAACAGCCAAGTAATTGTATGGGTGTAGGGAATATAGTTGTCTTCATCAAAATTAAATACAAAATGCCAATTTTAAGATCAGCAACCAGGTTTGCTTGAAAAACATCATTAATAGTAGCAATGATGTTCCTCCAAGATCAGAATAATTTAGGGCAGTTCTAAAGCATATGTATCAAAGTGCCAGTTCTGCCTCATACCTGGCACACAGGGGAGTATCTCTTTGACCCCAGTATTGTCATTTTTGTGGTGAATGGTAGCTCCTATGCAGGATAAAGAGTTAAAACATCTGACCATTATTTTTATCTGATAATGATCCCAAAACCTCCTACACAGTAGAGGGAAACCCAACACAGTCTTTGTAGTTTTGTGATGGTCACCGGAATGTGCAATTCTTTAGGTAACCTTTACACTGGCACTGTGGATGGAAAGTTGTGGCAGATTCGTGGAGAACACTTACAACTCATAACCCAGATGGGGAAGAATGTGTCGGGTTGTGGTGAGTTATCCAAGCAACTTTTTTGTACACTTCTATGTCTTAAAAAATACTCTGTCGCTAATCAAAAAAATATATGTGGCGCTACCTCATGTGAAATATGACAGAAAAAAATGTGTACTAAAAATGATCAAAAATCAAATAGAATGGACTGAAAAAATCCACAATATAACATATAGAAACAAAATGATATAACAATGACATAAATATATGCACAATAATGATAAATACCAGGACCTCACTACAAAAAGTGCATAGGTGCATAAAATGCACAATAAGATCGTAGAATATTCAGATCAATAACGATAACATAAATAAATGTGCAAAGCCATACATAATAGCGTGACCACATTAGTAAAAGTACATGAATGCCAAACATAAATTAAAAATCACAAAAAGGCTTCATCCATTGGATGAAGCCTTTTTGTGATTTTTAATTTATGTTTGGCATTTATGCACTATGCACTTTTACTAATGAGGTCACGCTATTATGTATGGCTTTGCACATTTATTTATGTTATCGTTATTGATCTGAATATTCTATGATCTTATTGTTCATTTTATGCACCTATGCACTTTTTGTAGTGAGTTCCTGGTATTTATCATTATTGCGCATATATTTATGTCATTGTTATATCATTTTGTCTCTATATGTTATTTTGTAGATTTTTTCAGTCCATTCTATTTGATTTTGGATCATTTTTAGTACACCTTTTTATCTGTCATCATATTTCACATGAGGTAGCGCCACATATTTAATATAGATTTGCCTTGGGTTTTGTGAGTACACTCCTGTATGTTGGCAGCTTCCCGTGTCTGTTAAAGAGTGTGGTTTTTGCGCACTAGGCTTTACGTTTGTTGTAATCAAAAAAAGCTACTAACAGGTATAGAGTGGAGGCACTTATTGGATGTGCCAGGGCTTTGTCCATTTAGAATGGCCCAGCAGATTCTACCACAGAAGAAAGGAATAAGATGCATCAGGTGTTGTGCTGGTACCTGTAGTCAAACATGTAAACCGATTCACAAGACACAGCTTACCTGCTTTGTGGCTCTTATTATATGTGCTTTCATTTTGCTTTCTTGGCTCTCCCTCTATTCAATTCACCATAAATGCTGGTATCTTATTTAATTTGCAGCCTAATGTGGGCATGTGTCCACTGGTTGCTTTTTGAGTCTGCGGCATCCTCAACCGCACACATTGAGCCACAAGAAAAGCTGCACAGCAAATAAATGATGTGCCAACAGAATGCGTCAACCAGTAGGATTGGGAAACACTTGATGATGATGTCTGCAAGGAAGTAAAATCCCAAGGCCATTTACTATGTAATATACAGTACATGCCTCATAAAGTAAAAAAACCTAAAATTTCCTTTACCTCCCTGACTGAGTCAGATCCTTTCTCATTTCATTTGTGTATTACATGCTCTTTTTCCAGGCATTGCAGTTCACATTGGTATGGTTTGGGCAGCAGAGAAATCCAGAAAGCAGTGGGCAGGTCTAGTTGTGGCCAGGTGCTGAATCAGCAATGACAATAACCATGCTGCCTACAACATTTGCTCTGTTAAACAGGCAGGCACAGCCTACATGAGGGTGACAGCTCTACTCTGAATTCAGGATCAGTGCAGCATCGTTGCCACACCAGGATGTTCACTGTTAAAAAGCCTTATTCGAGTTTATTGAAGTCTCCAATATGTAAACTCTTCCACTTGGCTCACAGAGGAGTAATGTGTTTTAATCCATCCAGAGCTTACTCATAGGATGAGGATCACCTGTGACCAATAAGACCAATCAACTAGCTAGGTGGATGATTCTTAAAATCAAGCATTATACCGATGCACAGTGACATGTATTAGACACAGGCTCATTACTAACAAAGACACATTATTAACAGATATTTTGGAAAATGCCAGACTTCACTGATAACTTCATTTTATCAAGTGCATCAACCCAAATACATATCTCAGTATGAAGGAAGATGTCCCTGTGGCCGCACAACCATATCATCCCAAGGTATGGTAGTGAATGGCAACCTCAGCTTGGGCTCTGGCCGGGCCATGCCCCAGATACATATATTATTGCTGTAGCAAGGCTCTTTGTATTAATATATCAACACACAATAATTATGAATGAATAAATGAGTCTGTGTCTACATGTCTCTGTGAATTTGTGGGTGGAATCCGTGGACTGGCCAGCGATCTCTGGGAGCCAGCACCTTGAGTCGGACGATGTGCCTGCAGCGGAACACTATCCTCTACATTCCATCACAGGATGTTGTTCAAGTGAACTTCACTGACCGGCTCAATAGGTATTTGAAAGGCTTTGCAGGGGAACTACAAGAGAACTGAAAATGCAGATGGACTTATAATTAAGTGCTGCAGCACATATTTTTTAATGGGAGGTGGTACGCTGTTCCCCAGCTTCCTGCACATCTACAAGCACCCACACGACATACTTGTGGGAAGAGAAGATACAGCCCACCGCTATTCTGTGGCTCTTGCGCCCACACATAGATCCCACCACTCTACCTGTATGTAAGGCTGTCTTTCCTCCCCCTACTGTGGCTAGGTTTGCCATTTTTTTCTTCAAGCCAAACCCGAACACTTAAACATTTTTTGTTTTAGTTCACACTATAGGATTGTAACAGACCTGGGACACCTTTGGGCACTCCAAAGAGAATAGTAATGCGGCGCACATAGTGTCCCCTCACCCTCCTGTCAAGCCCCGTTCTGAGACACATTCCTGTTTAAATAATAATGGACACATGATTCAAAACCCAGACTGGGTGAATCCCGGACAGGTGGCAACCCTAACTGTGACCTGAATGTGACGTTATCACATACAGGTTGTAGATCCTGCCTCCCTGATTGGCACGGTGCAGCGCCTACACTCTTGTTGTGGTAGAAATGGGAGGAGCTAGTTTCCTGAGCAACTCAACACCAAACATTAAATATTTAAGTGTGTGTGTGGGGGGGGGGGGGGCAGGGTACTCGGCCTCCCTGCTCCCTTCTGGAACATGATGCTGCCTGTGTGGCTGTGGCCAGAGTCCCCAGGACCATGTGACCTTCTCCCATGTTCTTCTGGATGATGTTGCTGCCTTTGTTGATCTGGGCTGCGCCAGGCCATACAGGCCCCCTATGGGCTCTGTGATCTTCGACCCTGAGCTTTCTGCATTCTTCCTATGCTGTAATGACCTTTCCTGTGTGGACCTGCACTCAGAGGCGGCTCTAGGCTTTGTGAGGCCTTAGGCAAAACCTAGACACAAGGCCCCCCTAACGCCCATAATGGGAAAAATTAATTTAAGAAATAAAAAAAAAATGAACAGTATAAATTACATATATTAAAGTGATTGTAAAGGATCGTGTTTTTTTTTTTAAAGAAAATAACAAATATGTCATACTTACCTCCACTGTGCAGCTTGTTTTGCACAGAGTGGCCTCAAACATCCTCTTCTGGGGTCCCCCTGCGGCTCTCACGGCTCCTCCCTGCATCAGATAACCCCCTAGGAGAAGCGCTTTCCCGAGGGGGTTACCTTTCGGGCGCACTCCCGAATCCAGCATTTGCATCCATAGATGCAAATGCTGGACTCGGCCCCGCCCCCCGCGTCATTGGATTTGATTGACAGCAGCGGGAGCCAATGGCTGCACTGCTATCAATCTATCCAATCAAGAGCCTGGACCCTGTGGAGAAAGGGACAGCGCGTCCCCGCCGAAGAGATGAAGGGGCTCAGTTAAGTAAAATGGGAGGGCTGGGGGGCCGGTGAATGCCAGGTGTTTTTTTCACCCTAATGCATAGGATGCATTAAGGTGAAAAAACATGAGGGTTTACAACCCCTTTAAGATCTTTAAATCTCTCTCTATCTCGGTGCTGGTGTCAGAACCCTCTATCTTGGTGCTGGTGTCAGAGCTCTCTATCTCGGTGCTGGTGTCAGCGCTCTCTATTTCGGTACAGCACTCATGAGGCCTCCTTTGCTGTACCTTCCTTTTCATCTTTCACTCCTCGCCACTGCATGCCAGATGCCTCCTCCGGGTGTTGCAGGACTCCACTGAGCACTCCAGTTATGGGGGGGATGGCTGGGGGAGGTGCGATCTGTGTCCCCGGTGCAGCGGGAATTGTGCTAACATTTTGCTCCGGCTGCTAGAATCTCCTCCCCCGGACAACACAGAGCTGGCCCCGCCTCCTCCTGAAGACACAGCCATGCTTCGTCCCCTCTCTCCACTGCCTGGTCGTGGAGCTCACAGGCAATGTTAACCTGCTGCTGGCCAGAGCTTAATGCGGCATTGTTGTCAGCAGAGGCGGCTCTTAAATTAGGCGATCGAGAGGCCGCTGTAAATGCGAGACCTTAGGCGACCACCTTATTTGCCTAATTAGAGAGCCAGGTTTCATCAACCCCAGGAGCCTGTTATTATCCTCCTGCGGCTCCCTGATTCCCATTCTCTTCTGCAATGCTGATGTCTGGGGGCCTGCGGGCAGGTGCATAGGATGACCCCTCTATCTCCCTAGACCAGGAAGCCTCCTGTACCCAGATCCACCCTGCTGCCCTGCGAACTTGCTGCCTTAGGGCACTCTGAGCAGTGGCTGGGTACACAAGAGCTGTACCCTGGTGATTCTTCTACTTTACGAGTACCGCCTGTGGGGCTAGGCCACACAAGACCCTCCTGTTTTGTCCCCCCCCCCCGCAATGTGTTACCTTCAAGGACCCTGATTGAGGCCAGGCCACACAAGGACCCTGTGATCTGCTGCCCTTTAAATACCTTCATGCTGTTTCAGTTCTATAATGTGCTACCTGTGTAGACCCTGAGTTGAGGTCAGGCCACACAAGACCTTCCTTCTGTGTTCCCCTCCTGCCATGTGCTACCTGCATGGACCCTGAGCTGAGGCCAAGCCACATGAGACCATTCTGCTGTGCTTCTCCCTCCTGTGACCTAGAAGATTCTGATACTATCCTTGTTGTATCGTGTTGCTGTTGGTCCTGCTGTGCCCTGTGTCCCCCCTGGAAATATCCCCTTATATTCTGTATTGTTGCCTGTGGCTCCTTCAAATTAACCCTAGCTCAGACTGCTTTCACTGTAACTCTGGATTTAACCTTACTGTTCCAGAGTACTGCTTTGGGTCCCTGTTACTGCCTGTGACCTCGTTACCTATCAGTCTTCGCTGGATCTGTGATTGCACCCCTTTGCCCAAAACCCATGTGTGGTAAACCCCTCAATAAAAGAACCCCTTAGCAGAAGGGGTTAAAACTACTTGGTTTCAGCATGCCCTTCTGTTCCCTACTTTAGACCTAAGTTAGATTAGAAGTAAATTAAAAAAATCATTTTAGCACGATTGCAGTGCTTCCTGGATAGCATTTTTTTTGTTTTTGTGTTTTTTTTTACATAACTTGGTTCTTGGAAGCACTGCTTCTTACAAAATAAAAAAAGAAACCCTGCTACTTTTCTGGTCATGATATTTCTGGTGATGATCAGAGTGTAGCCAGGATACGCATTTAAAAGAGGGGGCCAACTGTTGGTTGAAGAATATCTTCTTTCATATCACTCATAATTAGAATACCAGTACTTGAGACTAAGTGCAAATGTTTCTTTTCTTTGCAGGCATTCCTGAGTATGAGCCAGTGTGTGGACGTCCACATGGAGTACGATTAGACAGCAATGGATATCTAATTGTAGCTGATTCCTATTTTGGATTGTTCAGGGTGCATCCGCAGACTGGAGAAAAAGAACATCTTATCTCTAACAAAGAAGGTAACTAGGCAGAGAAACTGAAAAAACAGACTGGAGTGCAGGTACAGTAACTGTGCATGGATATATACCAGTCAGGAGTTTACTTATTTTAATATTTGTACAAGATGTTTATTGTGACTGCAGCATGCACTTATTAGGAAAAAATAAAAATGATTTTGAGGATGTGGGCAGCTTTGTCAGATTTATTATGTACAAAAAACTGAATTCTTTAAAGTAATACACAAATCTTTGCAGGGGTGGATGGAATACCATTCAAATTTTTGAATGGACTTGCATTGTCCCAAAATGGCACTATATTTTTTACAGACTCGAGCAGCAAATGGGGTAGACGACATCACAAATATGAGGTAAGATGACCTTTTTAGTGCTGACATCTGCAAAGTATCTTTGTTGCCAATTTACTTTGAATTGTCAAGTAAATCTTACTATTCTTAACATCCCCTCACCCAATTCTCCCTGTGTCAGAAAGCGACTGCTGCAGGGGAGAGGAGGGAGCACCGACAACAACTGAGCCACTGGGGCCTGGTGAATCCAGGAATGTGTTTTGCAAGATCGTATCCCATGGTTGTATAGTGAATATTCCAAAATAGTGTTCTAAAGTAATTCTAGTTTGCCACTTTTACCAGAAAAAAATGATCTGTCATTTTGAACCAGTGTTTGGTCAACATAAGGGTCATGGAAGAGATAAAGAATCTGAGGCATCCAGCTCATCTTTATGAGTTTTGCCTTTTCTGTTAGTTTGTTAAATGAGAAAAAGTGTGGCTTTTCGAAAAAACTAACCGTCATACTAACCTAGATGGCTGGAGCTATATTCCGATGCTGTAGCTGTCCCCTGCCATCTCTACGCCGAGAATTGAGCGATCAAAGACCGCTGATTGCTCAGTTCTCAGACTCTAAGCTGGTGGTAGACAGTCAGTCATGGCTCTGTGCTCATTGGAGCACCAAACTGTAGAGGGGATGTGAGTGGCTGGCTCAGGCTCTGAGAGGCTGAGCCACCTGCTGGCCAGGCATCTGGGCGGATCCCGACATTATTATCAAGCTCCCTGCAGAGCCTGGACCAGCTGACTTTAGCCCGCTGTCAGCTGAATTTGGGTCACAGGAGTGCAGAACTAAGTGCACTCTTGTGACCCACAGGAGAAGTATTGTCAAAAGAGCTTTAGCCATACTTCTTAATTAGGAGAAGTAGGTAGAGAAAAATTTGATCCCCTGCTGAATTTGTACGTTTGCCCACTGAAAAAGAAATGATCAATCTATAATTTTAATGGTAGGTTTATTTTAACAGTGAGAGACAGAACAACAACAAAAATATCCAGAAAAAACTCATTTAGAAAAAGTTATAATTTGCTTTGCATTTTAATGAGTGAAATAAGTATTTGATCCCCTATCAATCAGCAAGAGTTCTGGCTCTCGGGTTCCTTCTATAGAGGTAACGAGCTGAGATTAGAGCACCCTCTTAAAGGGAGTGCTCCTAATCTCAGCTTGTTACCTGTATAAAAGACACCTGTCCACCGAAGCATTCAATCAATTGAGATTACATTCTCTCCACCATGGCCAAGACCAAAGAGCTGTCCAAGGATGTCAGGGACAAGATTGTAGACCTACACAAGGCTGGAATGGGCTACAAGACCATCGCCAAGCAGCTTGGTAAGAGGGTGACAACAATTGGTGTGATTATTTCCAAATGTAAGAAACATAAAATAACTGTCAGTCTCCCTCAGTCTGGGGCTCCATGCAGATCTCACCTCGTGGAGTTTCAATGATTATGAAAATGGTGAGGAAGCAACCCAGAACTACATGGGAGAATCTTGTCAATGATCTCAAGGCAGCTGGGACCATAGTCACCAAAAAAAAATCGCTGTAAAAACGCAGTACTTGCGTTTTGGATGCAGGCCCATTGAAGTCTATTACATTCAAAATGCTGCATTTTGCATGAAAAAAGGTCCCCAACCCTTTCCAAAAATGCAGAGGCACAAAAATGCATTGATGTGAACGTGTTCCATAGGAACTTATGTTAAAAAAAAAATTCCCTGCATTTCTGCAAAATGCAAAAAGCATCAAAAAAACGCATTCGTGTGAATCGAGCCTTACAGATGAAAATCCCATAATTAGTTTGGGAATGCAGTTGATCTGTGGAAAGAGTGTCAGCCAAAATAGGTTTAAAATGTTAGTTCACCTCCAATGAGAATAGCCCAAATCTCTATGTATTACAGCTTCCTCTGTACATTAATACGCTGCCCTCTGTTTTGTAAAAAAGAATGCTTACTTTTTAAGCTGCTTATTCCATTAAACTCCCCTTTCTGCCCTGCAGATGGCTGGACATATGGTGCATTGGATGCATAGCCCTGGCAACTTAGGAATAAGTACTCGTCTTTGTTCCCTACCCACGCATGCTCAGTCAACCCTTTCTTGAAGCTCAGTGTTCAGCAAGAGCGTAAGAAAGGAAACTATGCTTGCATGGGTAGGGAACAAAGTCATGTGCTTGTTAGTGAGTTGCCAGGGCTGTGCATTTAACACTCCGTATATCCTGCCATCTCCAGTATGGAGGGGGAAGGACAACGGAGTAAGCGGCTTAAAAAAATATGGCATTGTTATACAAAATGGAGGACTGTATATAAATGGACTGAGAAAGCTTTATCTATAGGGATTTTTTGGCACTTAAAGACTAAAGGGTTAGTTCACCTTTATTGTCATCTCCTACCCCAGTCCACTGTGAGTGAGCAGTATCTGGTATAAGCAATGAGGCAAAACGGTGACCCATAGTAACACAGCAGTAACAGAGTGGAAGTTGGATGATTATAAATGTTCCGATTACTGAAACAATCCACTTTATCTCCAACACCGATTATAATCAAGTGTGTATTGTTACACGTTTATTGTATTTGATATTTAATATCTCTCAGATATGATCTGGGTTAAATGAGAGTTCTTTGACCATGTGTGAAAGTTTTAACACAATAACAAATATTTATTGGTATAGTAAAATAGGCCTAGACCAGGGATATGCAATTAGCGGACCTCCAGCTGTTGCAAAACTACAAGTCCCATCATGCCTCTACCTCTGGGTGTCATGCTTGTGGCTGTCAGTCTTGCTATGCATCATGGGACTTGTAGTTCTGCAACAGCTGGAGGTCCACTAATTGCCTATCCTTGGCTTAGACTAATACAATCTATTTGTACAGGGAAAGGGTAAAAATCATGGATTACAAGAAGGAATACAGAGTATATTCCTTACAACATTATTCTACAAACAGTAGGACATAAAAGACTCAAGACCAGAGATTCCCCATATTTACCATTCCCATAGAGGTTCCATTCACGCGACTGCTCCCCCATAGTGTGTTTTTCACTCCCATCTTGTCTGTGTATATCATTACATTCTGATGCCTCATTGGTTGGCAAGGCGTGGCTCTGATTGGTGGACTTCCCTATTCCTAGTTTAGGACTGGCTACATCTCCAATCCCTATACTTTGCCTGAGTCAGCCCCCTTTAATGCAAATCCTTGTCCCAGACTATTTTGAGCAGGAAAGTAGATGACATTTTCAGGAAAATTAAGTATACACGATGGACTGGCCACGGCCCCTCATTGCATATTCAAACATGGGATCCTTTGAAGTGAGTATGTGTAGAACAATGAGATTTGGGTCCCATTGTTTGTATACCTAAGCTTAGGCACCGAATTGTCTGTCTTTGAAGCTATGTTGCACGCCCTCCATAGATACAAGCTAAATGAAATATATTCATAATTACAATATTTTAAAGCTGTTAATGGAGATTTCACATAAACTCATAAGGCAACAGTATCCTACAAGCCTGCATGTTTGTGCCTTGCAGGAACCCCGAGGCTAGACACACCATGCTGGTTTTACACACAGGCACAGTAGCCTATTGAATTGAGAGGGCTGCTGTGTCTACGGAAATACAGGGAAAGTGTTCCTGCAATTTTTCCAGCCACAGGGCAACTGCATAGCACAATGTGGTTCCTAGCTTGGGAAACCACACTGCAGTTTCTAGTGCTTGGGCTGCCATTAGGAATTAATGGCACCCCCCATGTCTCTGCTAATAGCAGCACATTTGTGCTGTGGGTGCAGGAAAGTGTGTGATTACATGCAGTCCTGCACTTGTATATAGTGTAAACCTAGCCTGAGTGATAATTTTGTCTCAAGGAAACGGGTCATTGTTAGAACAGAACATGACAAAAGGCTTTTCAATCGAAGCGTATTTGCTGGTGCTGCATGCAAACAGATGAAAATCACTTATTGTATTAGTATACATTTAGTGGCTTTCCATTTGCTAAATTTAAAAGAGGCCACTCCAAGAATAACACAATTGCCATAGCACTTTTTTCATAGTAGTTGTATGATTTTCTTTCTACTCTCATTGTGCAATAATTTAGGTATTAGAAACAAATCACTGTGGAAGACTCATATGTTATGATATAGTGAAGAAAGAGGCAAAGACGTTGCTGGAAGACCTGTATATGGCTAATGGGTTGGCCTTATCACCAGAGGAAGACTATTTATTAATAGCGGAGACCAGCATCGCCAGGATCTTGCGGTATGTTGTGACCTGTTACTGGCCTTGGCTTATATTGTATGACATTATGTATTGACTTTAGGAAATTAGCATCAGGGGCCATCTGTCATTTCTCTAGTGATTGCTATAATTAAAAGGAAGAATCTGAATGTATTTTCAATTCATAACCGCTTTGAATATATAAAATACTGCCTAATGTTAAACGTAATGAGAGGCTGTTTTTCTGCTATCACAAAGAGCAGCATTGCTTACATAATGTTTCAGTAAATCCTTTACCAAGAAACAACTTTTCTTTTCTTTTTTCCTGCAAAGTGCATTCTCTTCTTTACACAGCCTGTCATGATGCATTCTTTCATTGTTTTGTCCACACAGCTATTGGTTATCTGGCAGTAAAGTGGGTATAAAAGAGGTTTTTGTGGACAATCTGCCAGGCTACCCAGATAACATCCGGATCTCTAGTATGGGTACATATAGAGTTGGCTTGACAACAACACGATTTCCTGGATTCTTCCCGCCATTTCTGGATGCAATTGCGCCCTACCCTGCACTAAAGAGATTCATTGTCAAGGTATGGATAAAGTTTTAACTTGTGTTACTCTGACCTCACAGTCCAAATTCAGAAATAAAAATTGGCATGTTATGTGCATTTTTAGGTGCACAAATAGCTGCTGCTCAGAAATATTAAAAATTGCATCGATTGCTATCGAAGGAGATGCAGTACTCACTTTTGTTGCCAGCGGTTTAGACATTAATGGCTGTGTGTTGAGTTATATTGAGAGCACAGCAAATTTATACTGTTATACAAGCTGTACACTCACTACTTTACATTGTAGCAAAGTGTCATTTCTTCAGTGTTGTCACATGAAAAGATATAATATTTACAAAAATGTGAGGGGTGTGCTCACTTTTGTGAGAAACTGTATCTAAAAAAAAAAAAAACATTTACAGTGACTTTAGTTTCCCCCCAAAATTATAAAAGAGCAGACAGAGACAGGGGCATTAGGATAATGTGGAACGCAAGTCTGTAGGATGGATAACCTAAAATGGACACTGAAGCTTAATGCAAGAAAATACACATAGGGAGGGGGACTTGGGATTTTGCCATACCCAGAAGCACACTTACAAAAATCAGGCCAAGCGCTTCATTGAAAAAGCGTTCTGAAAATTTGTGGCAACAATGTATACAAGAATTATTTTGTTTTCTAATGGGTGACAAACAATCGTTCTTAAATGAGACATAATTTTTACCTTTAGAAAAAAGAAACACAACATGCTGCTAAGATATTACCTATATCTACATAATTAACTTTGATTTGCTGAACCGCACACAGGATGGACTGTGGAATAGCGGGAACCTCTAAATCATATTCTCCATTTAATACCGCTGTTCATGGAAATTTGTAGGTGACACCACTGGCAGCGTACAGCTTTCTGCTGAAAAAACACGGCTTGTTCCTGGAAGTGAACCAGAACGGGGAAATAGTGGACAGTTTTCATGATCCGGATGGAAGTGTGACATGGGCAATCAGCGATGTGTATGAGCACCAAGGACAGCTGTATCTGGGTAACACTGACTTACCCTTCCTTGTAGTTTTGACAAGGGAGAGAAAATAATGTTGTGCATCCGAGTACACACATGGCAGGTTTTTCATTTTATCATTTAGGCCTCATGCACACAGGGTGTTTAAAAAAAAATAATAGTGGCATTTTTACTGCTTCTAAAGGCCTATGTGTCCTTGCACATATAGGAGTTTATGGCAGAAAAATTATAGACACAACAAAACTCTAAGCTTGTTTAGTGCTCAAGTGTTCATTTATTCCAATGGCCAGAAAAAATAAATATTCTGGCCAATGGAATGAATACCTACCCAAATGCTTTAAGTGGTTGTAAATTGCTCCAGTAAAAAAAGAAGAAAAAAACTTTTCTCCTGTAAGCCTATTGTATAATGTGCTTGAATGCATCGCATACTAGCACATTATGAAATACTAACATTAGAACAAAGCCCTCCAGTGGCATGCTGTTACCGCTGCCAGGGCTTCCATCTTCCCCCAGTCTTCCTTCTGGGTTCGCAGATTCTGGCTGTGTGAATGGGCCCGATGACGTCACGCCCTCGGTTCCAGCAAGGTGCTCTGAAGTTCCCGCACAGTATGCCGGACCTTCAGAACACATGCATCGGTGATGTCACCGGCTGCATCATGTGAATATCTCTAATTTGACTGCAATAAAATAAAAAAAAATCACAAAGTGGACTTTACTACTAATAATAACAAAGGTAGCAGCGCTAATATCCCTAAGTGAGCCGCATTAAATGTTGAAATTAACCTTAGTATTTAACAAAGGAAAAAACATTTTTTACAAGCAGTGAATATCACCAAACTTATTAAATAATGTCCACATTCATTAATGTAACACAAACAGAGCAGATATTAGTCCTAAAATAATATTCCAAAAGAATTGTATTCCAAAGAAATAGAGGTGTGTTGTGAGAAGACCAGGACCCAGCTCCGGTTTTCAGCGTAATGAATAAGTAATAGGGTAACCTTTCCTCCACCGCACCACTGTGATATTCAATAAGAAGTGCGCGCTTACCACAAGGCAAGCCCAGGAGAGCTTGCGACCTTAACCCGGTCGGGGCCTTTAACTGGACGAACCAGAGGGGAAAAAACTCCACTTCCTACTGCCAGGGGGAATGTTGGATGACACAGCTCCACCAAGCATCAAGGATCGGTCACACCATGGAGGGAAATATGAATAGCTCCAAGTACCGGGGATGGTTCCCATTCACAGGCTCCCCGGAAAAAGAAATGGAAACACCATAGCGTAATCCTGGTACTACCATTTATTTAAAAAATGTTGAAAAGGTACTTACAATATAGCAGAGTCAAAACAGCATAAAATCAGCCGGCCGGCTTAAACAGTCACCCGTCCTACGCAGCACGTCAGCTGACGTGCTGCATGTACCGACTGTAGGACGGGTGACTGTTTAAGCCAGCCGGGTGATTTTATGCTGTTTTGACTCTGCTATATTGTAAGTACCTTTTCAACATTTTTTTAATAAATGGTAGTACCAGGATTACGCTATGGTGTTTCCATTTCTTTTTCCGGGGAGCCTGTGAATGGGAACCATCCCCGGTACTTGGAGCTATTCATATTTCCCTCCATGGTGTGACCGATCCTTGATGCTTGGTGGAGCTGTGTCATCCAACATTCCCCCTGGCAGTAGGAAGTGGAGTTTTTTCCCCTCTGGTTCGTCCAGTTAAAGGCCCCGACCGGGTTAAGGTCGCAAGCTCTCCTGGGCTTGCCTTGTGGTAAGCGCGCACTTCTTATTGAATATCACAGTGGTGCGGTGGAGGAAAGGTTACATTATTACTTATTCATTACGCTGAAAACCGGAGCTGGGTCCTGGTCTTCTCACAACACACCTCTATTTCTTTGGAATACAATTGTTTTGGAATATTATTTTAGGACTAATATCTGCTCTGTTTGTGTTACATTAATGAATGTGGACATTATTTAATAAGTTCGGTGATATTCACGGCTTGTAAAAAAATGTTTTCCTTTGTTAAATACTAAGGTTAATTTCAACATTTAATACGGCTCACTTAGGGATATTAGCGCTGCTACCTTTGTTATTATTTGTATTATTGTGTGTATCTCACATTGAGCGGCTGCTTTGTTTTATTCATTTTTTGTTTTTTGTAATCACATTTTTTGTATTCACATATATTTTTTAAGCACGATTTTCATTAATCCTTTGTTTAATATAGCGCAGTATTTTCCCCATTTGTTACTTTGGACTTTACTACTGCTTTAATGCACCTAAAGGAGTTTGTAAAATGTGGCTTTAGGTGCATTTTTTTACGCTGCTTGGAGAGGAAGCATCTAGTGTGCATGAGGCCTTAATGTTTGGAGGTTCGTTAGCAGAATATTATTTATTCCTTTTCTTTGGAAGAAAAAAAAAAAAAATTAAATAAATGACTGCTGCACACCTCCCCTTTTAAATATTCTATTCTGCACTATACCTATGTTTTGCATCCCCTAAAAGATGCATAATCAGTAAACCGAAAGACTGAAAAATAAGAACTATTAACCCCCAAAGTGCATTACTACAATCCATATTATAGAATGTCGTTATGCAATTTAGGGATTAACTGGGAAAGAGGGGCGCCCCCAATTTACATGCTGTATTTTTAAAGACAGATCTGTTGTTTTTAAGTATGTAATACAAAAGGGTTTTGTTCTTGGGTTTTCTATTTTTGTATAATAGTATCTTGTTTAATTTTGTTTATGAGTGCAGTTATCAGTCTTTGGGTTCATTGAATAATTACCTTTCATTCCCTACCATCTTGCTGGTTTGATAGATCTGTAATACCTATGCAGGCTGGTAGCAGGATTTGAAAGGACATACTGTGCCTGCATAATACAAGCACAGTCACAGTGCACCAGAGAGTGAAAATGATTAAAGGCTTATGCTACTGAAACCTAGTATTATGTTAGGAACACACCAGCCATTATTTACTTGTCTCCAGCACTCCATTAAGAAGATCCATCCACTTGACTTCACATACCAACATGTCTGTCAGTCAGTCAATGCTAAATTCTCCAAAGGACTAAAAAATACTTGGAGGAATTTAAGTTTGTGTTACACCTAATTAGCAATTAAAATGACACTCTATACACTTTTTTTTTTTGAAACTTGCAATTGAGTGGACAGATGCGGTCTTCAGATTTTTATTGTTGTTTTGTGAAGTGAAGATGCAACAGTATGGAGTCACTGGGACAGGGAGTAGAGAAAATAAGACTCCTCCTCAGGTATGCAGAGGACAATAAAATCTGACAGATTCTAAAGCTGGCCATACACTAATAGATTTACTTAGGACTATTTGAATGGAAATTCTCAGTACATTTGAGGAATGTCATCTGAAAGTACTTCAAACTTTTATTTGCTTTTAACCACTACCATACCAAGCAAAGTCCAGCACTCCTCTCCTACATGTAAAAATCATCATTTGTTTGCTAAAATATTACTCAGAACCCCCAACTAAAAATATATTTATAATTTTTTAGCAGTGACCCTAGGGAATAAAATGGCGGTCATTGCAACTTTTTATGTCACACGTTATTTGCGCAGCAATTTTTCAAACATGTTTTTTTTTTGGAAAAAGAAAAACACATTCATGAATAAAAAAACCTCCAAAACAGTAAAAAGTTAGCCCAATTTTTTTCTGTAATGTGACAGATGATGTTACGCTGAGTAAATCGATAAATCACATGTCACGCTTTAACATTGCGCACACTCGTGGAATGGCGCCAAACTTCGGTACCTAAAAATCATCAGAGGCGGCGCTTTAAAATTGTTTACAGGTTACCAGTTTGGAGTTGCAGAGAAGGTCTTGGGCTAGAATTATTGCTCTCGCTTTAACATTCACGGTGATACCTCACATGTGTGGTTTGACCGTCGTTTACATATGCGGACGCGACTTGCGTATGCGTTCGCTTCTGTGTGCGAGCACGTGGGCGGTTTATTTTTATTTAATTTTTTTATTGTTTTATTTTACAAATTTGTTTTATTTTTACACTTTCCCTTTAAAAAAAAAAAATTAAATAAAACCTGTTTGCTTTTATTACTATTACAAGGAATGTAAACATCCCTTGTCAATCGGAATAGTGCGTGACATGTCCACTTTATGGAGATGTGGGGTCAATAAGACCCCACATCTCTCCTCCAGGCTGGAAAGCCTGAGATTGAAAAAAAAAAAAAAAAAAAAATGAATGATCTCAGGCTTTCCAGCCGAATCCCCTGCATTGTTTACTTCCACCGGACATGACGGCATAACATTGCGCCCGGACCTCCAAGAGTCAGAGGCTGCCGGGGACCATCTGTCCCTCCGTTTCCTCTATGACTATGGTTCCTGCACGGGTGAGCCCTTAGACGCACCAGAGAAGGGAGGGCGCCCCCTCCCACTGCCTGTAAGAACGATCAAGAGGCTGAACAGCCGCTAGGATTGTTCCTGCGGTGAAGGGAATCGCTGGCTGAAAAAAATTATATCTGAATGATGCCTGCAAATGCAGGCATCATTCAGATATCACCACTGTAAGACCAGGGCGTCATAAGACGGCCTGCGGTATGGAAGTGGTTAACATTTGGTTTTGGAATGAATGTGTTTTCCTGAATAAAAACCACATGCACTGTCAGAAATGTATTTGTTTGGAAAAAATTTCTAGCCTGCTCCTTTGAATTTTCTGGTCACTGTGGTCCAAAACAATTGTCGATTTGACCCCAACTGACTAAAGAAAAAAAAAAATCATAAATAATGAAAAATATTTATTACGTACTCAATGGTATTGTTATGGTGGTTGTAGCCCTTTTAAAATGCTACTGCAACTATGGAGATATCTGTTACCCTTTATGCTGAAATGTTGGGGATTAAAAAAATATATACATAAAATTCAGGTATTGTATGGCCAGTCTACTCTTCCCCACTCTATAACCAACATTTAGCATGAGTTGTACTTGAATTCCTGTGGGCATTTCTCCAGTTTTCTGTGTTACTTGTAGAATAATGTTTTTTATAGTGCATTAGAGATTCCATAAGTGATCTGTATATGTATTTTTTATTTTTCTAATAAAATTTTTAACTATTTGTGTACATGTCGGTTAATTTAAACTATGCACAATCTTTTTTTTTTAGACCGTGTATTTAAACTCCATCCTCTTTGTTCATCAGTCATCCATACCCACACAAACGCTGTTAGCATAGTGGTCTATGTGATGTACTTGGTACAAATTATTTTGGACTGGTAACAGCACACACAGCTTGATGTAACTTCTTTATGAAACATTGCCTCTTTTTTTTTTTTTGAGCCAGTTACACCCCTTTAAAACATTCATAAAGAATTTACAAAAATATAAATATTATTTACTCATAACACAGCTAAAAAAATGGCGTTGAAAAAAGTTGGAAGGGCAAATGTGCAGGAGTATAAAGTAAATCTATAAAATTTCCAGAAAGAAAAATGCTCCTTGATCTGGATACTTGCTGCAGGTCAGTGTCTCAAAGTATTGGTTTAGCACAATAGCCAAGCCGCTAATAGAAAGGTCAGCCCAGGCTACCCTTTAAAGTGTTAGTTCACCTTTTACAGTAAAATATGTAAAAGGTGACCCAACACTGGAACCCCTCCCTCCCACCTGGGTCCCGCTGTACTTACTTTCTGTGATCCTGAGCGGTCAACACTGCTGCAAGCCACTCCACATGGACAACGCTCACCAATGAGGATCTGTCTGGACCACCCCCTGCAGCGCTGGATGGAGAGGAGAGAAAGCAGCAAGGATTTCAAATCCTTGGACTAGTGGAGTGGCTTGCAAGAGCCCTGACAGCATAGGATCACGAGAGTAAAGTACAGCGGAGACTGTGGGGAGGGGGTTCGGTGTTAAGTCACCTTTACAGATTTTATGTAAAGATTAACTAACCTGGGGGCGTGTCCAAGATGGCGGAGTGAACGGATGTGCATCTCAGAGCTCTGCTGCTTCATTGATCCTGCATTTCATCTAACCGGGTCAAACGACGCTGTATACCGGCTAAATCAGCGGTGAATGTCTTCTAGACCAGTAGTCATCAACCCTGTCCTCAGGGCCCACTAACAGGCCAGGTTTTATGTATTACCTTGGGGAGATGCAGACTAGAATACTGCAATCACTGAGCAGCAAATGATATCACCTGTGATGTATCTCAGTTATCTTGCAAACCTGGCCTGTTAGTGGGCCCTGAGGACAGGGTTGATGACCACTGTTCTAAACTACCCAAGGGGCAAAGGGGGAAGGAAACTCAAATTTCCCCCTGAAATACCACTGGAGACCAGCCCCACTATCCAGAGGCCTAGGAGAGAGGTGCCCCGTGCCAACATGGCGTCTCAAACAGACGCACAGGCGGGATCTGCTGCACCGGCTCTAGGCATCCTGGAAGTCATGGCCGCGATTGCTACCTGCCAGACGGCCGTTGCCTCATGCCAGGCAGCCCTGACCACGAAAATAGAGGAGGTACAGATGGACGTGGGCCTCATTCGGCAGGACCTGGACAAAGTTCGTTCCAGGCTGACCACGGCGGAGACCCGAGTGGGACAGGTGGAAGATGTGGTGGGAGATAACACTGGCGCCAGATTCTGAAAACAGATGTCGTCAGAACAACATCCGCATCATGGGTCTGGCGGAGGGTAAGAACCCCACTGTATTTGCAGAGGAGCTGCTCCGCTCTTTGCTTCCTGCAGCCCACATGTCCCCCTATTTTACGGTGGAGAGAGCTCACAGACTGCCGCCACAGCTTGGCCCACAGGGCTCCCCCCGCACCTTTATCATGCGTCTCCTCCTTAATTTTAGAGACCGGGATGAGCTGCTTAGAGCTGCTAGAGCGGCAGGGGAGCTGATGTATCAGAATAACTGTCTCGTGTTATTCCCGGACTTCTCCATTGAAACACAAAAGCTTCAGCGCTCGTTTGATACAGTAAAGGCGGGCCTCCGCTCCAAGGGAATTAAATATAGTGTACTTTTCCCTGTCAAACTCCGGGTGACCGATGGGGAAACAGTCCGCTTTTTTACATCCCCAAAAGAGGCGGCTAAGTGGCTGGAAACTGCCCCCCCTCTGGGATGAAGACCTGCGGTTCTAATAAATCACTTGTTTATTCCACTAGGCAGTTAAGTTCATTGGAGTACACTGGCTGTGTCCATTTTGTATGTATAACTGATCTGCATTATTTTTCGGCTATGGGGTCAGCTGACTCCTCCCTGTTATAGATGTGCTTCACTGATGGCTGCACACTGGTGACAGGATAACTTGATCTATGTTGCTGTATACTCTCTACCGGAATATAAAGTTCCCTCTTATTTACCTTTTGTTTCTTCTGACATGGAGCTGCTGAACTTTACATCAAACCTTGATGCAGACGAACCACTATCCTTCTCTACCACGGTGTGGGGTGCTTCCTGTGTGCTGGTAGCAGGGTGTGCGCTCATACTAGGATTCACGACCGATGAACTACCATAACATTATTAGCTTTATCTATATTCTCCCTATTGAAACAGAAACTGTAAGTAAGCCCCTGCTACAGTCCAGGTGATTTCCACAAACCGGTTAGGATGCTATAGCAGCATCTCTTGTGCCTATGTTGCTCACAACCTATGTGACTAACTCCCTTTATCTATCTATAAGTTTGTTGCTGGAGCACAGGCGATGCAAACTGCTGACTCTTGGAATTAACACACGCCTCCCAGAAGTTGGTTGCCTTCGGGCAGGTTAATTGGGCAATATGCAGACTTACCTTGGTTGGGATCTGCGGGGTGGTGGGGAAAGGAAGGTCGGCCGTTGCTGACCAAGTTTTGATTGCATTGTTGGGTATGGTTTACAGTTTTAAGTTTACGTTGTTTTGTAACCTGTATGTTCCTTTATGGCATGATCACCTTTCCAGCATTTGTGGCCACGGGGTGGGGAAGAGAGGGAGGACCGGAGCTGGCTGGTTGATTCCCTGGAGGAGTGGAGTGCTTTCACACACAGACCATGATAACTCCTGTATTAATATGGTCACACTGAAATGGCTCAGGTATCTGTGACTTCTTGGAATGCGCGGGGACTTAATTCTGCTCATAAGAGATCATTAGTCTTCAATTATATTAGGAAATATTCCCCTCACATATGTGTGCTACAGAAAACCCACCTATTGGGCTCTCGTATAATGAGCCTTAAAAAGGCCTGGGTGGACTCCCATTTCCATGCAACATACTCCACTTACTCTAGGGGTGTCAGCACTCTGATACACAAGCAGCTACCTTTCCAGCTCTTGGATATCAGAACAGACCCCGGGGGCAGATATGTCATCCTCCATGCACTAATTGCTAATAGTCCTTGTGTCCTGGCGGGATTGTATCTCCCCCGGCTGATACAGCCTTACTATACACTGTAATGCAGATGGTGATCGATTACGGGGTGGAGGACATTCTGGTGATGGGGGATTTCAACCTGACCCCTACCTCAGACCTGGATAGACTCCATTCCGTCTCCCGATGGGTGCCTGGCTTGGCTGAGTGGGCCAGTGCCTTCACCTTATCGGATGTTTGGCGTCACTCCAATCCCACTACCAAACAGTTCACTTGTCATTCCACTACATTTAAAACCTTGTCCCATATTGACATGATATACGCATCCCGCTCTGTACTTAGAAGGACTGTGGATGTTGGTATTTTATCCAGGGGTATCTCAGACCACACACCGTTATTACTCAAGATATATTTGGGCCCCCTGGGGAGCGGCTATAGAGGTTGTCTCGTTACTGGATTGAGGATGAGGGAGTTCAGGAGACAGTGCAGGAGGGGATGTGCCACTACTACTCCTGTGGTCACCTGGGATGCCTTTAAGGTCTGGACCAGAGGGGAGTACATAGCGCGTATATAAGCGGCCCATAGGAAAGCCACACTTTCTTTGGAGGGGTTGGAGGAGGAGGCCAGGTTGAAGGAGGAGGCTTATGTGACACACCCTGACCAGGTAACATATGGGGACTGGCAGTTTGCGCTGAGACAGCTTTCACTATTCAGAGTGGAGGGGACGCAGAAGCCGCTCCTTACCACAGCCTACAAAATTTTTGAATACGGTAATAAGAGCGCCCGCATGATGGCATGGTTGGCTAAGGGACAGTTCGCTGTCACTCACATTGGCGGAGTCAGGGGCTCAGGTGGAACGCTTTTGAAATCCCCCGGAGACATAAACAATAGATTTGCCCAGTATTAACCAGCATCTGTACTCCTCCAGGGTGGAATATTCCTCCTCTGAGTTGTCTGAGTACTTGGCTAGAATTCCTCTGCCAACTCTTAGCGACAGGGTTCCTAAGGACCTAGAAACTGACATTACCCTGGAGGAGGTCCAGAATGCTCTCTCCCAACTGCAGGCGGGGAAGACGGCCTGCCTACAGAGTTCTACTCACACTATCAGGACCTACTGGCCCCTCGGCTTGTATCCCTATATGCTCAATTCTTTACATTAGAGACACTCCCTGAGTCCATGTCTGAGGCAGTGGTGGTGTTGATACCCAAACCAGGCAAGGATCCCTTAGACTGCTCCTCATACCGACCGATCTCCCTCTTAAATGTTGACGCCAAGATTTTGGCAAAAATCCTGGCAAACAGGTTGTCTTCGGTGTTGGGGGAGGTGGTCCACCCAGATCAAACTGGGTTTATGCCTGGGAAGGGTACCGACCTCAATCTCTGCCACCTCTTTTTTAATATGTCTGTAACTCATGTAAACAGCGGCAAGCGGGTCATCGCCTCATTGGACGCCGAAAAGGCGTTTGATTTCGGTGGAATGGGTCTTCCTGTGGGCAGCGCTGTGCCGGTTCGGATTCGGTCCTAGGTTTCTCCAATGGATCCATATGCTTTACCGGGCACCCTTAGCATGTATCCGAACCAATGACAGGCTGTCAGCGCCCTTTCCACTGCAAAGGGGCACACGTCAGGGATGCCCTTTGTCCCCAGCCCTCTTTGCGCTCGCGCTTGAACTCCTGGCAATCCTAATTAGGAACTCGGAGAGGGTGGGGGGATTGAAGGTGGGCTCCCTGGAAGAGAAAGTTTCTATATACACGGATGACACCCTACTGTATCTGCAGGATGCGGGTGAATCGCTGACAGCTGCTCTAGAGATATTTGTTAAATTTGGCAAGTTCTCGGGCATACGTATTAATTGGTCCAAATCCAACATTTTTTTCCTTTGGACCCCCAGGCCCGTGATCCTAACATAAACATACCTCTTTTCTGGGTGGACCAATTCAAGTATTTGGGTATCCAGATCAAGAGGGAGCTGACAAGCTTTAATGAACTAAATCTGCTACCAGTCATGACCCAACTCCAGACCAGGTGTGCCTCATGGGCCTCCCTGCCTCTGAATCTTATGGGACGCATAAATCTTCTGAAGATGTTGTTTCTTCCAAAATTTTTATGTGTGTTTTTGTAACAGTCCTACCTGGATACCCAACTCCTTTTTGTGGAGGTGGATAGATGTGTGGGTTCCTTCATCCTGGGGGGAGCTGCTCCCAGACTGGCTAGATCAACTCTGACACTCCCTGTCCACTGCGGGGGGCCCCGCACTGCCAAACTATCGAAATTACTTCTGGGCGGCTGTGCTGGTCACAGTCAGGTGGTGGTATGCCCTCTTTAAGGGAAACGCAGCTGTATGCCTGGAGGCGGCTGTTCTTGGTTCACTCCGGGAGCTGGGTAACCTTGTCTATAGGGGACATCGGGCATATGATCACCTCCCACTGCCTACTAAAACAACCCTTAAGGTCAGGACGACGGCCAGGCGGGGGCTTGTGGGTCCTGGGAGCTGGTCCCCCTTCTGTCCTCTCTGGGGAAACCCTAACCTTCCGCATATCAGGACAGGGCCAGACCCACTGATTTGGGCCAGACATGGTATCAAAACTTTCGGGGACATTATCTCAGGGGGTGACATACTACCATTCACGACCCTTCAAACTAAACACCATCTCCCGGGGTGGATGTACTTTAGGTACCTCCAGCTGCGTCACGCCACCAGGGCCCAATTCCCAACGCCAATTAGACTGACAATGGATCCCATTGAGGTGGTGTTGGCTCAAGAGAGACTGGAAAAACCCCTATCTGCCCTATACTTGGATTTGTTAAAGAACGACTCCACTAAGATAGACAGACTTTGGGATCAGTGGAAGGCAGACATACCTGACCTAGAGAGAGAGGACTGGGATGACTGTTTGGCGGATAGTACTGCTTTACTGATATCCTCAAAAGAAAGACTGATACAGGTCAAATTCTTACACAGGGTTTACTATACTCCCCAGAGGCTCCACAGGTTCTATCCACAACGATCACTGGACTGCCCTCGGTGTCAAAATAACATAGGCACACATTTTCATATGTTTTGGAGCTGCCCCAAAATTGCTAAATACTGGGCTGAGGAGTTGGACTCTGTCAATGGCCACCTTCAGCTGAACCTCCCGGTATCCCCAGATCTGGTGCTTCTGGGCATCCAGGACGATGACCAAAGGCCTAGATACACCAAATTACTACTAACTTACCTTTTCTTCTATGCGAAGAGGGAAATTGTACTGCATTAGAATGCCCCCTCTCCCCCCACGGTTGGATCATGGGAAAAGTCAATAAATGCTGTACTCCCACTCTACAAATTAACATACCTTAACAGGAATTGCCCTAAAAAATTTAATAAAATATGGCAGCCATGGAGGGCGTAGACAAGGATAATCCTGAGGGAAGAAATATGACATATGGGGAAGCAATACCTAATATGCCCTTGTTTATGTGATTTAAAGGATATCCTGTTGTATTTTTGTGAATTTTGTGAATTTTTTCACATGGTAAGCTTGGTAATCGTTTTTGTTTTATTTTCTTCTCACGCTAACAGCGTGAGGAGAAAAAAAAGCCGATCACCAGCTTATGTGCAAGGGACATCGGTCCCGAAGAGGAAAAGGCAATTCTGCCTCATCTGTGCCCACCAGTACCCCCTGCCTTTGCCATCGCCATCTATCAATGCCCATGAGTGCCACCTATCAATGCCCATCAGTGGAGCCAATCAGTGCTGCCCATCAGTGTAACCAACCAGTGCTGATCAGTGCCCATTACTGCCACCCAAATGTCTCATGGCTTTGAACAAAGCATATTAAAAGCCTAGTACAGTATTCAATAGAAATAGTCTGGTATATGACAAATGCACCTATTCCTATTGCTCAGTCCTTGCACATGCCATCTGGATCATAAATCACTGGTTCTCCTTGTGCACAAGCTCTGGATAGTTACCCACATCCACACCTCATGTTACTAATCTAAGGAGGTCTTAAATATTAGTCTCAGCTATCCATTTTGTATATAAATAAGTTTAACCACTTGCTGTCCTTAGGCCATTTATATACAACCTGAGCTTAAGGGGTTAACTGCAACTATGAACTGGGTACCTTCTTTTCAGTCAGCTCCCAACAGTAAAAGTGATCCAGGAGCTCTAGAATCACTGTCATTTTTACTGTACCGTGAAGGGGGACATTTTCCTATCATCTTGGAATGTATATTTATGCAGATTCTATGTCCAGGCAGCAAAAGCACTGACGCAATGTGTATGAAAATTGTTCCTGTTGTCCTAACTTTCAACTTCCATGAAAACTGTTGTGCCTCCCTACACGTGTGAATGGTAAAACCTCAAAAAAACTAAATATCACATATAAAGAGCATAGTGTCATAAATTCATATCCTATTATAAACATAAAAAGCACATAAAGAAGCATACAATCCTTCCCATTGAGTGAAAAAAAAAAAAGTTGTAGGTACCTCTGAGAAAGTCATGTGACAACACGCGTTGGGTGGAGCCGGTTGACTGCTGAAAACTGGAAGTGAAGCGAGAGCCGCAGCCCCACAGTATTTAACACAGACTTGAATACTTAACACATCTGTAAGTGTAATTATTATAATAAAGATTTGCTGTTTAAACCTTTTACGCTATGGGGATCCTCTCTCATTTGAGCCCAGTATAGGACGGATGCACAGAAATTTAAAGGGCCATACACCCTCTATATGTGAACATAGAAGGGAGGTGGAAAGAAGCGTGTAAGGAGTATCCCAAATTGGAGCAGCATTGTTAAGGCACCCCCTGCCAAAGGGGAAGGCGTTTTCAGACCTTGCTATTAGCAGATCCAACTTGGGAGGTGAGCACATAGCAGAAACGGTGGTGGGAATTACTAGAGCACTGCGGTGTCATACCATTTATAAAAGATTTTATTGGAAGATATTGACCGTCACTGGATGATCTTTTGTCACAAAAACGTTTATTTGTTGCACCTCAGCAGAGACTTTTTTCACTCATTGGGAAGGACTGGACAATTCTTTGTGCTTTTTAGGTGTATAATTTATGGCACTGTATGACCTTTATATGCGATATCATTTTTGTTATTTTGATGTTTTATCATTCACACATGTAGGGAGGCGCAACAGTTTTTTATACATGAGTTAGATAAAGCAAAAGATATTCACTACATCAAAGCAGTCTGAGCTGCTAAGAGTAAAGAGCTTTTAAATCCTTCTCTGATAAACAAGGAAAGAAAACACAATGCATAGAGATTCAACATTTTATTGTAAAGTGCAGCAGTGAAAAGGATAATTTAAAGGGCACTTCTATGAGGATAACAGTTTCACAAGGCAAAAGCAAATTACAATTATCTGTAGATCACAAATATAACACAAATCATAATAAAATCAAAAAATGAAGAACTAAGCCCAAAATCTTAATGTAGCAGCTATATGTTTACCAGTGCAAAGTTATGGTTGCTTTGTTTTTGCAGATGGCCATTTATCCCTACTGGTCAGGCATCGCCTTATAGTTTTGTGAACCTTCTGAATGTGGAGTTAAAATAGTTCCCTGGCAACCTATTCACTTTTGGATTATAAGCAGCCTGTGAGGTCATCCCTTTATTGTTTAGCATGGCCCATGCTTGCTTGGATTGGAGTTAGAGAAAAGTATAATCATGATGGTGGGGTCGATATGAACTAAAATGTTGCTTTAACTGCCTAATCAATGCAGAAAGAAAAAACTCAGCCAAGCAATTCTGTATTAGTTTAAATAAAAAATTTTTTCTTTCAAGTTCACATAAAATGAAAGCAGAGCTGAAACATTCTGAACAGTGGTCCACAGACTGGTTCCCACCTCAGGATTGAAGGTATCAATTTTTAAATATAATTTGGACAATTTTGAAAGGATCATGTCATGGCTGCGGGTTCTCTGGTCCCATCAGATCCCTGCCCATAATCTCAGAGGGAGTGAAAGAGGATCTTTCAGCAATGAAACTGGGCTATGCATCCAAATAGAAATCACTAATTTATTAGAACTTAATCAGATGCCATATATAATCAAACCACCACCGCGCAGCTTTAAAATCTAGTAAAATAGCCCATTTCTATTCTACCTATAATAATGCAATTCATTTTCCCAATTTGCTGCAGTAAGCAGTATGGGAAGCGAGAACATAAAAATGTAATGAATTGTCAGTTTTTCTGACGGTAATAAACACTTCTAATAAGTCACACACGCACAAATCATGCTAAAAAAAAAAAGAAAGAAAAATATATGGAGGAAAGGTATAATTCACAAAATGTGTTTGGTGGTAGACAGCCATCAGTTGGCTGGGTGACTGGGTCATCTCCAAGCCACGTAACAAGGGGAGATGAAGCTGGCTAACTGCAATAAAAATCCTGTGTCCTTCAGAAAGTTTATGTTCTGAAGTTCAATAAACATTTGGGACAGCCATGTTGCTTATACATTTTCAGTTATAAAAAACCCATAGGGCAAGCTGAACAATAAAATACGTACATATAGAGGCAAGACCAAGGACAGAACACTTACTGTGAGGTTCTGAAGGATCATTTGGTGGGCAAATTGGTGCAAGGCATAATGGGGCATTCATGAACATTGGTTATGGCTATGGGAAAAGTAGACATGACACACGCTATACCTCAGTTTTGGATTTTGAGTACACTGAGAAATTGAAGTTGAATGAACTCTCCTATAAAATGAAACCTATATTCCCTTACTCAAATTATAGGCTGGTACCAAAAAAGAAAATGAATCATGATAAATATATCTTCAATTTGCAAAGTTCAAAGATTAGGATGGTGGGGACACTGTCAAGAACATACATATGAAGTACATGACACACAAACATTAAGTGTAGGTAAAAATTATGGGATGGCTTTAGAAAGTACTGGCTTTAGGGGTAAAAAAAAAAATTAAGTCTCGAGTCATCTTTGCATTATCAGCTTGTATAGAAAAATGCATATACAATACAAAAATGGGTTTTATGCTGAAAATAAAATAATAGGTTAGTCTCCAAACCGATTATTGAGAAGCACCATCACATATAGGCAAACAGCCAAAATCTGCATTATCATTTTATTATTACACTATAGAACACTTTAATCTAGAATCCAGTTTATTTGGACTGTACCACTTTTAAAGCCTCAGTCATCAAACTTGAAGCCCAAGGTTACGTTTTTTTTTTTTAAAAGCAGTCATTATCACTTTCTGATCAGGGCTAGATTTCTGTAAAAGACAATTCAGAGACTTTTCTTTCTTTCGGAAAAGGGATGTGTTCTATAAATTAGATGGATGTTCCCAATTTGCTTATCTTAGATACATGAAGATGCTTAACAAAACTGCCAAACAGTTAAGCAACTTTAGAACCAATTCTGGCTATTGGGAACTAACAAGTTCTTAGTGGTTTTAAACTGCAGAATTACAGTATTTTTTCTTAACAAAAATAGTCTCATCGCATTAAAAAAATAATTTACTTGAGACGTATTAGTACAGCAATAGAGTTTAGCATTGATAATTAGTTCATTATCAAAGAGAGCTTCAATGTTTTGGGGACTGGCTAGGATAAGAATAAAGTGGCAAAGGTTCCCTTTATCTAGAAGATTATAAATGTCTAGTATCTCTAACCAACCAATCACAGCAGAAGCCCAACTGTCAGGACATAGTCTTAGGAATTCACTGACATAGCCACAGATTTCACATAGCCAGCTGGCGTTTGATTAGGTCCTGCACAAAAATGACACAGATAAGCCAAATCATTGAAGCCTTCAAGGCTGGCAGAGAGCAGCTCAATTACTTCACCAGAGATAAGTGAGGAGATGAAATATTCTAAAGCAAAGACTTCTGGGACAAAAGGTGGCCTTGCTGATCTTGATTCCTGAACATCATTTCTGGGTCAAACTGATACCTGGAAAAGAAATATCTCATCAGAAGAAGTTAAAAACAAAACCTGTATTACAGAGATAAAAAGCCTAGCGCTTGAAGTGTAAACTACTACACTTATGCTTGTCCACCACCTAGTCATTTACGCATCTGTCCCCGTTCCAGCAAGATATCACTCTCGGTCAGGCCCACATATACGCTTTGCAATCCTGAACCGGAAAGAATCTGATTGCAAAGCACAGGCCCAGCTAAAATAGTTTTTAACCAGTGGCTGGGCCATCTGAGATAAAGTATCTCAAAGGTTTAGGAAAAGATGATTGTAGGTGGAAGAGGGGGCTGGGGGTGCTCTCATCTAGTTGTAACAGCAACACTTTAAAGTGGCGCTCCACCCAAAAGGGGAAGCTCCGCTTGTTCGCACGCAGCCCCCCCCATCCCACTGTCACATTTGGCACTAGCACTGGAGGGGAGGGGGGTAACGGGTTCCTGGTATTGACAGTTACCCACTCCCATTTCATTTTAAGATCAATGATCTACATTTCCAGCCCCTCCTCCTTCCCCCCCCGCTGCCACTTTCGAGTAAGATCAGGGATCTATGACATTTCTGGTCCCTTCTTCCCCCGTTGCCTTCTGGGACATAAACCTCTTCGTAACTGGCGCATGAGCAACAGGAAACAGGCTGTGAAGCCGCAAGGCTTCACTTAATGTTTCCCTTACTACAGATGCCGGCACCCGAAGCGGCTAGGGGTGCCAACATCGCAAGATCCCTGCACAGGTAAGTGTCCTTATATTAAAAGTCAGCCGGTACAGTATTTGTAGCTGCTGACTTTTTTTTTTCTTTTACAGCCTTGAACTCCTCTTTAACCACGCCATGTAGTTTTGCTAACCTTGTTTCACCTGACTCTCAAAGCAATAAGTAGCTCTCATGTGTAAGCTGCTGCCTCTAGGAGGCAGAACACCTCTGCAACACGCCAAGCTATACAGCTCAGTTTGGTAAAAGACAATGGGGGTTATTTACGAAAGGCAAATCCACTTTGCACTACAAGTGCAAAGTGCACTTGGAAGTGCAGTCGCTGTAAATCCGAGGGGTAGATCTGAAATGAGGGGAAGCTCTGCTGATTTTATTATCCAATCATGTGCAAGCTAAAATGCTGTTTTTTATTTTCCTTGCATGTCCCCCTCAGATCTACAGCGACTGCACTTCCAAGTGCACTTTCAGTGCAATTTCAAGTGCACTTTGCACTTGTAGTTTGCACTTGTAGTGCAAAGTGGATTTGCCTTTAGTAAATAACCCCCAATGCGTTTGTATTGCGGAGGAAGTGTGTTAGACCTGTTACTGAATGCTGATCTTCTAGATCAGGGGTAGGCAACCTCAGCCCTCCAGCTGTGGTGAAACTACAAGTCCCATGAGACATTGCAAGACCCGACAATCAGAGGTATGACTCTTAGAGGCAGAGGCATGATGGGATTTGTAGTTTCACCACAGCAACTGGAGGGCTGAGGTTGCCTACACCTGTAAGCTCTAACAAGCAGGGCCCTCTGATTCCTCCTGTATTGAATTGTATTGTAACTATACTGTTTGTCCTAACATTGTAAAGAGTTGCACGAACTGTTGGCACTATATAAAATCGTGAATAATAATAATAATAATAATAATAATACCTTTTTTCGTCATACTTACCTTTAAAATCCTTTTCTTGGAGTACATCACGGGGCACAGAGCAACCATAATAATGACTATATGGGTTATACGCCACCTACTGGTGGATGGACACTGGAAGATAGTCAAACAGGAAGTCCTCCCCTATACAACTCCCTCCTACACAGGAAGGACCTCAGTTTTGTAGCAAAGCAATGAATATCCCAAAAAAGATGGGAGGGACCTCTGTGTCCCCTGATGTACTCCAAGAAAAAAGATTTTTACAGGCAAGTATGACGAATAAATCCTATTTTCTTTATTGTACATCAGGGGACACAGAGCAACCATAATATGACTATATGGGATGTCCTAAAGCAATGCTCTTGAGGGGAGGGAGACAAACTGCCACCTGATAAGGACTCCTGCCGCTCAAAACATACTGCGGCCAAAGCAGTATCCTCCGTGGCTTTGATATCTATCTGGTAAAATTCTTTGAATGTATGAACAAAAGACCATGTAATGGCCTTAAAATCCCGAGCCACTAACTCCTGATGGCGGATGGCCCAAGATGCCCCCACACACATGATAGCGAGCACTTTCACCAAAAAAAGGAGTGGGGGGCCTTGCCCTTTCAAGCCATAGGTTCGAATAATTGCCTGGCAAATCCAATGAAAATAGTTACCTGGAAGCCTCCTGCCCATCCTGGGCTCTACTGGCAGCACAAACCAGGATTCCTAACCTGTACCGACAAATTAAGCAATTGTGACCGTCAGAACTACCTCCAGGGTATGCAGTGATCTAACTCCTGCCAACTGAGGATCAGAAAAAAAAAAGGCAAGACATTGTCTTGATTCAAGTAAAAACTAGACACCATTCTAGGCAAAAAATGGATGAGGACAACATCACCCTATTATGATGTGAGACCAAGAACAGCTCCTTGCATGAAAGAGCTGCCAACTCTGACTCTCCACCTAGTGAAGTGATAGCCACCAAAGAAGCCACCTTCCAAGATAAAGGACCAACAGAATCTGCAGATTGGTTCAAAAAGCGGCCTCTACAATGACAGACAAGATCAAATTCAAGTCCCAAGGACACAAGAGTGGTCTGACAGCCAGGACTGACTACATTACCCACCGTATGAAATATGAATCAAGGAGAGAGAAACAACGGACTCTGGAAAAAAAAACGGATAGGGATGAACTCTGACCCTTAACAGTACTTAAGGCCAATCTTTCCCCTACCGATTGGAGAAAGGGGAAAAAAAAAGAAAATCTCCCACTCACATATTTCTGCAGGTGCCAATTTCTGGCTTCACCGCAGGCAAAAAAATATTTTCAAGTCCTGCAATTGAAGTTTCCCAAAGCTGGCTTCTAGGGGCTCAACAGTGCTGAGATACAGGACTCAAGAGACCAAGTCCACTGAACTGTAGCTACACTCAAATCAACTGGAGAGACTGGCATCAATGGTTATTATTTTCCAAATTCCTGAAAAGGAAGAATATGAACCACCAATTTTTGCTCTACAACACCCCGGGAACAAAACCCTCTGGCAATCCAATGCCTGGATCTTCAAATTCCAGACAGAGAATGATCCTCTACCAAGACCTGGAGTAGGACTGTATGTAGGGAACGTGCATCGACCTAAACACAGCTTCCTCCTGCAGAAATATATTGAAGGAACCTCTGGAATCGACTGCTTCCTGAGCAAAGATTGAGGTAATGAGCATTGAGGTGTCTACAGCAAGCCAGGCACTGGGGCTAGAAGCTTTGTGAACCCTCCAGAGCTGTGACCAACCCAAAGGGAAGATTCACCAAAAAAAAAAAAAAAAACAACTTTCCACTGCAAATACAGAAATCTTTGATGAGCCTGGAAACAAACTGCCACATGAAGACGTGCGTTTACCGATTTTGGACCCCGAAATCTATCTCTTGCAGAGAGGTCATCACTGAACAGACCTAGCCTATCTGAAACAGAAGGATGCTCAGCGGCTTGAGACCTTAAGATAAACCTCATGTCCCTATTCGGTTTTGAAACTGCTACCATTTACTTGTCTCACAATAATGGGCCCATAACTTCTGCTCCATGAGCCAATGCAAGGCAAAAGACTGACGACTCTGTGGCAGACCCAGACAGTCCCAAGAGGTGCACTTAACCTACCAGGTTTCTGCTGGCTAGGAGGAGCAAACCACCTCAGAGACTGCCCTAAAAACCTATGGTCTGAAGTACTCTCAAAACACTGCTGCCTCAGAGGCCTCTTTCACTTAGGAGGGAGAAAAAAAAAAAAAAGGAAGAACAACTTACAGCCCCTGGTATTCCTGGGCTGTTTACCATCCAAGTACTAACTAGGCTTGATCCGAGATTAAGCGCGACAGTGGCTCAGATACCCCCGATGCCACTGGTCCAAAAGAAGACATGAACACCACCAGATCACTGGACCCGAGGGCAGTGTACCTGCCTCCCCCAGCCTCTCCCTTCTGGAGTCATTTAGCTAGTCTAACAGATACATAATAAAGTGACTATATTAGACAAAAATACATCATTCCACAAGGATGCAGGCCTAGACAACATTGGTCTACTGCTATACAACACCGTAGGTATGCAAGTATGCAGGTACCCAGGTATGCCGTTATGTAGGTACCTAGGAGTGCAAACATGCAAATGTATAAAAGTGTTCTTGCTGTTCATGCATTTACGTATGCAGTAAAATGCAAAAAAAAAAAAAAAAAAACATATCCATACAGTCTAATGTAAATAAACACATTTATACATTTAGAGAAAGGGCTCCACCGCTCAGGTAGGTTCAATTATAATGGAAACAGAAACAACTATGAATCCTTCAAGGAGAAGAGTCCCAGGTGCTGGCTGATGCAGGATGAAGCAAGGAAAAACAAGGAAATCTAGAAGCTGCACACCGGTCTGATAAGTGCTTTTATTCATAAAAAGCTGGATCACAGAAATGTACAAAGCACTACAGCAGAAGTGTACAGAGATCTGACGCGTTTCGCACTCATGACGAAGTAAGCACTCGTCATGAGTGCGAAATGCGTCAGTGATCTCTGTACACTTCTGCTGTAGTGCTTTGTACATTTCTGTGATCCAGCTTTTTATGAATAAAAGCACTTATCAGACCGGTGTGCGGCTTCCAGATTTCCTTGTTTTTCCTTACATTTATACATTTGTCTATAGAATATGCATTTATGCACACGTGCTCGTGCAAAGGTGTTTATGCTAGTAAGCAAGCATGTGTTTCTTCAACATCTATGCAAACGTGCTTATGCAAGTAAGCATGTGTTTATGCAAAACATGCGTTCATGTGCAATCATGTGTCCATGTATATATATGCAAAATTCGTCTCTAGTAGACATGTGTCTATGCGCCTTACGCAAACACGAGTCTATGCGACATGTGTCCTGTACTTCATGCAGTCATGAGTCCATGCGGCATGTGTCATGTGCCTCATGCACACATGAGCCCATGCGACATGTGCCTTACACAGACACGAGTCTATGCGCCTTATGCAGACATGTTTTTAGCAACAATGTATTTTTAGCAAACATAAGCCTCCAACAAACAAAAGATTTTAGCAACATAAGCTTTTCGCAAACATCTAGCAAGCATGAGCTTTCAGCAAGCATCTGGCAATGCACCTTGTTCAACTGCACCAGGCCCTATACTAGTTTTGTGTCAAATGCACATTATTCTGGAGACACACCACTTTAAAGTGCACTGCTAGGGGTGTATCGACTTAGTTGTACAGGCCCTCCTGGATAAGCAGTAAGTATGCAGTATATAATCATGACTTGTCTGGCCACACAGTTCTCCCATAGCAAGTACTCACACTTCACTAGTATCCATGGGCTGCTGTTATGTCTGAAGAGGCCAGCTGAATCTGCCGAGCACATGGCCAACATGGCTGCCCCTCCACTTCCTGCCTATATAGAAATAGGCCCCTGCGCCCTCTAGTGGCTGGAGGAGAAATGGCAGCCCATACTCCTAAGAAGTACACAGAGCATGTTTCAAACAGCACACTGCCCCAGGGGCTACTAAGAGAACACCAGACAGTCAGATTTTTTTTTTTTTTTTAAAGAAACTGCAAACAAATGCAGACTTACCATTCTTGCTTCAGGACTCTGGGTCCAAATTTCACCAATAATGACGAGCTTTGTCATAAAAGACCTTCAGGTACTGGGTCCCCCTTAATGTGGGGTCCACTTTCAGGACCTGTATAGCACCCTGCAGGAAAGAACCTTGGTCAGAACAAAAATACGGCACAGGGTTCCATTACGCAGGGTCCAGCGTTGTAAGGCTGCATTACAGGCAAACCTCATGGAATCTTCTCTTCTCCCCATGAGGCTCGGGTACCATCCATTTTTATGCTGACAGCTTTTTTGAATGGATCCGATTGAAGTCCTTGATTCTCAGTAGAAACGTTCCAGACCTCCAAGTATGCTCCAAGAGCACATCAGTGACCTTTTCCACCTTACAAACACTGGCGAAAAAAACTTGGAGGTCCTTCCTGCGTAGGAGGGGTTGTATAGGGGAGGACTTCCTGTTTGACTATCTGCCAGTGTCCAGCCACCAGTAGGTGGCGTATAACCCGTATAGTCATTATTATGGTTGCTCTGTGTCTCGTGATGTACAAAAAAGAAAATAAATTACTGAGAAAACTAACTCTGGAGACTATTGCACAGCTAGATTTAAACACCCTGCACCCTACTTCTGTGTAAAAAAAAAGAAAAAAATTAAAAATTCAGGCTGCGGCTGCAGCATTGGGAACATGTTACAAGTTTCAGCCTAAGAACGGGTGGAACATGTAATGGGTTTCCAAAGGTGAACTTACCCTTTAGGGCTCATGCACACAGGACATTTTTGCAGCTGCTTTTAGGGGCTTTTTTTTACTGACTCTGAACTCTCCTCCATGTTAGTCTAAGTGTCCATGCACACAAACTTTCAGAAAAGTTTGGAGGCATACGCTTTGGGCCAGAAAAAAACAAACACTGAAAACACTTAAAAAGGTATACTTATCCAGTGGCTTCAGCAGTTAAGCATCAATGGAACAAATATGCAAAGTTGTGATTTCACATGCTGCGTGTTTGTTCCAGGTCAGTGACTTTAAACTGTCTTTTTTTTTGCTGCTCTTGCTGCAATGTTCACCCCCATTCAAGGGGGAAGATGGGGGATTTGGGGCTGTGGTTATTTTTGCTCCCCCCCCTCCTGTTTTTCATTTTCTGATTATTGCTCCATTAAGCGTATATGCAATGATGGTAGGCAAAGTTTGACCATAACTCTAGGCTCTATTGCCAGTTATTCCCATTTATTGTACCTTATGACCCTGGTGTTGAATATACTGTGTTTCCAATTAAAGTTATTTTCCTGGGATATCTGGGGGGACATTGCTGTACTGGGGTCGGGGGTTTATCAGCACTTACCATTTCATATTATTGATGGCCTACTTATGTTGATTGTATCAAATGTTTTGTCTCATTTTTTGAATGTTTAAAGATGTAAAAATAATAAAAAATAAAATGTGCAAGGGGGGAGGTGTGAGAAGGACATGGGAAGCCTTTTGGAAATTACCATAGTTTTGTTTTACAGTACTGAAGCCAGGAAGTTTAGCATGACAAATGCCTAGACAATCGTTAGAAGATTGACAGCAATGGTAACTTCCAACAAAATTTCTTTAAAAGACAAACCCAAGCCAGAAGATTTATAGGTCTAGCATCAAGCATGTGCCTTGATTGCAAAAAAAAAAAAAAAAAAAAAAAAAAAAAAAAAAAAAAAAGAAGAAGTCTGATATTTGTTCTTAACCACCTCCCACCCGGCCACTGCACATATATGGCTGGGTGGGTGCTTCCGCCTGAGCAGACGTTCAGGAACGTCCCTCAGGAGGAGGGGGATCGCACACGTGCCCGCGCAACGGCGCAATCCTGATGCGCTCGTGTCACCCGGACATGGCGCATCTTCGATCAGCAGGAGGGCTCTGTGATTGGCCCTCCTGATCACATGACGGCTGTGTTCAATCAGAGCCATTGTGTGATGTAAATAGACAGCCGGTTGCTAGGCGATCGGTTCTCCTCACACAGAAATTGTCAGTGAGGAGAGGAGGAGAGCAGATCGCTGAAGTCAGCCGTTGATCAGCGAGTATGAGCTGTTTTTTTTTTTTACAGCTTTTTACACACTGATCACTGGCACAGTGTCCCCACACAATGTCCCCAAAATAGTGTCCCCACACAATGTCCCCACACAGTAAAAACACCTGTCCCCCACATATGTAACAGTAAAATCATATGTCCCAATGATCATCTGCATACATATGTCCGTGATCATCTGCGCACATCTGTGTGAACAAAATGATAAAAATTTAATTTGGGTACAGTGTTGCATGACCGCGCAATTCTTATTGAAAGTGCAAGAGCGCTGAAAGCTGAAAATTAACCTGGAAGGGAAGGGGGCGAAAGTGCCCAGTATTGAAGTGGTTAACTTCCATTTTTGTAGTCCTTTTTATCCCACAAACAGGTCCCTTATTCCTTCTTTGCATGTAGTGTCCCTATTAGTGCAAAATGTCACCCGGCCACCTTTCCTCCTAGTTGAAATTTGCAGGAGACACAGGCAAGATGGCTTAAGGTTTCCTTCTGTGGGCTAGCACGATTGGAACAGCACCTGGTCGTGGCCTGTTTACATCCATAGATTGACAGCTATGCAGAGCGTGGATGGCTATCTTGGTGTTAACATGTAATCAGGAGTCAGGTCCACCTGAACACCCACCCACCACATCCTGCATTTCACACTGAAACATGGAAAATGTAGTGCTTGTGTCTATGTGTGGATGTGCAGTGTAACACCAGCATACAGTATTGTGCAAAAATTTTAGGCAGGTGTGAAATGCTGCAAATTAAGAATGCTTTCAGAAATAGAAGTGTTTATCAATTAACAAAATGGAAAGTAAACAGAAGAGAAATCCAAATCAATTTGGTGTGACCACCACAGTGTAATTTCTGCCAGGTACACAGTTTTTGAAGGAACTCAGCAGGTAGGTTGTTCCAAGCTTGTTGGAGAACTAACCACAGCTCTTCTGTGGATGTAGGCTGCCTCAGAAAGAAAAGAAATACAGGTAGATACTTATCCATAACACCATGCCATCAGGGAGGCGTGAGATTGGCCCCAAATATATCCCGCAGCAGGGCAATGACCCAAAATATACAGCCAATGTATCTTCAGCATAAAGAAGAACAAGGAGCCCTGGAAGTGATGGTTTGCCCCTGCCCCCCACCCCCACCCCGATCTCAACATCACTGAGTTTGTCTGGGATTACATAAAGAGACAGAAGGATTTGAGGCAGTCTCCATCCACAGAAGATCAGTGGTTAGTTCTCCAAGACGTTTTGAACAACCTTCCTGTTGAGTTTCTTCAAAAACTGTGTGCAAGTGTACCTAGATGAATTGATGCTGGTTTGAAGCCAAAAAAGATAGTCGTGCAGAATATTGATTTAAAATTTTTTTCTGTTCATTAACTCTGTCAGTGTGAGGCGAGGAGAACCGATAACTGACATTTCCTTGTTTACATGTGATGAGCGGTTATTGGACACAGCTGATCACATGGCTAAAGAACCAAGTCTTCGGCTCCATCTGGTGGCTAGATGAAGGAGTGTACTGGGCTACTGGCACTGATGCTGGGCGGTTATCGATCCAGCCAAGGACGCCTCCCTCCTGCAGTGCACACGCCTATGTGAGGTTGGTGGGCGTGTGATGGCCGTGCCCTTTTAGGCTTCACCCAGGGATGTCAGATTCATTCTGCTGTGTCGTCACTCACTTTGGTTTACTACATGAATCACCTTAGATCCCTGGACCCTATGAACTGATCACTGTCTAATTGGTAATTAGAATTCACCTCCAGTTGCACTGCTAGACTGTTTTATTTAACTTTTCTTGGTGATGCATTTATATCCTTATTGCTTTTCACTTCTTACACCTTGGCTACCACCAACACCTTCTAGTACTTCAATCCCCCTGTTCTTTACCGAGCACAGGACACCTTGCACCTGTTTATATTATATTTTTTTTCCCCAGAAGTCCTTCACTGATGATCTCAGCACTTATGGTCACTCTGACTACTTAAATTTCTTGAAATCTGTCTCCCCTGGATGATTTTCTTGCTGGATAGCAGGCCACTCACACCACCTCAGCTCCCAGTGGAGATGTCCCCCCTTTGGGGGTCCCCGATC
The DNA here is from genome assembly GCF_042186555.1 of Aquarana catesbeiana. Classification (NCBI taxonomy): domain Eukaryota; kingdom Metazoa; phylum Chordata; class Amphibia; order Anura; family Ranidae; genus Aquarana; species Aquarana catesbeiana. The sequence continues at coordinate 276,395,859 of NC_133326.1, forward strand.
TACAGTGCCACACTTTTATTATATAGTCAACCTTGCAAGTATGGTAGAGAGTGGGTTTTTATACTTGGTTTTATTTTATTTTATTATATTTTTTATGATTTTTCTTTTTTCCTTGGTTAGGATCAGACCATCCACCAACTCTTTCTGTTATATATATTTTTTATTGAACTCACGTGCATGCTCCTAAAGAGTGGATCAATCCACGAAATGCATAGGGCTATTATATGCCGTGTCCCTATGATTCAATTGATATCTGTCAGTATGTATAATTTTTGATATTAATCATTTATAATCATGTGGTAACCCGTCTATATTGTATGTACAGATATATATTTTTATGAATTGTACCAGTTATTTGAATTGTATTGGATATACACCCATTCATGATTATGCGTTTGTATGTTAATTTATATAATAAACTGACTTCTTTATACCTACGTGCTTCATTCAAAGTCCCAATCCCCTTTTTTGCCTCCTTTCAGTCAACGGCTCTTTACCGAAATCGGGGGTTGCGCCATGTCCCAGGGACACAGTGCGCCCACGATCGCCAGGCCCTCCTATTGGCGCAAACGCGGTGAAACTGGGGCACACAACGTCGTCACAGAACGAGATAACATCCCGTAGTTAAAGAAACAGCAAGACATTTTCGAAAAAAATAAATAAATCACAGCTGTTTAATGAGCATGGGAGAGAGGGATCCAGTAATACCAAATGAGAAAGATCCTGGAGTAGAACTAATCACACAAACTAGCACCAGCTATTGTTTATACTTTAATCACACAAAATAGACCTGCCAATCATATCAGCAGCTGCAAATGCTACCATAATGCAGTTACTTGCTATAGCCTACTGACTGCTAACACTTTGAATTTGTTTGAATTATAAAAAAAAAAAAAAAAAAACACAGCAGTTTTGGAAATACACAATAAAGGTTGTGCTTTACAAATAAAGTGGTTTTTAAAGCACCCTGGGTAATGAGATGCTAACTGAAGAGCCCAGCAAGTGCTTTTACTGAACAGTTTTTGTTGTGTAAAAAGAAAGGAATCACTCCTTTCTGAATACAAGACATTTCCTGCGGAATACAAGACATTTCCATTACGTCAAAACTGTTACGCACTACAGAAGCAGGGGGAAGTGATCATAGCTCAGAACGGACATGTTATTACCTAGGATCGTAGACTCCAGGAGTTCGGCATGAAGCTCCGCTACACGACTGCAGTATCATCAGACGGTGATTCATCTTCTCAAGGATCTGCTGTTCGATTGTTTTACCAATGTTTGTCAACTGGTGTGGATCTGCTGTCAGGTTGTAGACCTCCACAAAGAGCTGTATTTCAGTAGGAAAAAAAAAAACAAGTAAAATACAAGTATTCCTTTGAAACAATTATCTGAAATGCCTAAATTGCACAGCTACACGTATTCTGACTACTGGGATAACGTTTAACCACTTGAGCTCCGGGATGGTTTCACCCCCTTCATGACAAGGCCATTTTTTGCTATTCGGCAGGATGCTACTTTAGCTGGCAATCGCGCAGTCATGCAACACTTTACCCAAACGCAATTTATAGAATTTTTTTTTCACACAAATTGAGCTCTCTTTTGGTGGTATTTGATCACCACCGGGGTTTTTTTTCTTTTGTGTGTGATATACACGAAAAAAGATCAAAAAGCTAGAAAAAAAAAAAAATTAATTAGAGAAAATATATATTTTTCTTTTTACACACACACACACAAACACACACACACACACACACACACACACACGTTGAAGGTGAAGTGCACACGAGCCGGATACGATGGTGCTGAGCAATCAGACCCTTCGACGGGTCATATATATAAAAAAAAAAAAAAAATCAGATGGGATCTCTGCACTGTATTCTAAAATTGCAAATTCCATTCAATGTAAAATGCATAACGGTTTCGCGCTATACAGATAACGCCCTTCTTCAGAGCAAGACATATACAATAATGATGATCTTTACAAACGTATTTATACACTTCTGTCTTATATAGGATTAATCATTCAATACCAATCAAGATAATTAACAAATAAGAAAAACATGTATGTTATCATGGGTCATCAGGCGCTATCATTTTTCCTATTACATTCGATATGCACTAAGGCAGAACAAAACACATATAGTGAATACATGTACATACCCCATCTAAATGCAAAATGTACATATCATAATAAAGAAATTCTTTTTTTTTAAAAAATAAAAAAATACATGAAAAAGAAACATTACTAAAAATAAACATGAAAAAAAAAGAAATCAAAGAAATAATGCATTTGACATTGACATGGAATTTGCAATTCAGAATACATTTTTTGGTGATATATATATATATATATATATATATATATATATATATATATATATATATATATATATATATATATATATATATATTTAAAAAAAAAATTATACTAATGGCGGCTATCAGCGACTTATAATGGGACTGTGATAGTGTGGTGGGACCGACTAACTGCCACTGACCTCACCAGTGACACTAATACAATGATATTATTATATACGGTCACTGTACTAATGACACTGGCTGGGAAGGGGTTAACATCTAGGGCGATCAAAAGGTTAAATATGTGTAATGTGTGGATGAGAAACTGACAGAATGCTCTCTTTGTATAGAGCTCTGGGCTGTGATTGCACACAGACAATCAGCAGGTCCCAGCCATGAATTATTGGCCAGGACTTGCTGACAGGCTCCCACCCACTGTGTACAATCATAGCGGAAGCAGAGAAGGGGGTGCGCATCCACTTGCCCTAAACCCGTAAGTAGGCAGTGACATACAGGCACGTTGCTTTGTCTACAGCGGCTGCTCACCGGCAGTGCATTGCGGGCGGGCACCAAGTGGTTAACTATAACTGCAACCGCAGTGCTGACCTCAACTAAATTTGTTGTTAATAATTTGGCATAACCTAATCAGGGAAAATACAGGGTATGCACACTTTAAAACTCTCAGATGAGCCGAGTTAAGCTTTAAAGCCATACTCCAAACAAAAAGCTAAATACACAAATGGAAAACATGCACGGAAGACTTTTTACTTGCCAATGGATCTGTTTTTCTGCCCATCCAGTCTTGAGATGTGCACAGCTCTGCAATGCAGCATAGCCATGTCTAGCAGGGGAGGAGACCTGATTTTTACCTGCAGTAATACAGGTTTTGTCTTTCCCCCAGCCTGTGACTGGACAGTGAATCGAAAAGCAGCAGACCGATATGCTCATCTCTGTCATTCTATTCTTTCATGTAACCTAGATGTTTTGCAACTAGATAACGAGCATTGAACTTTGATAAGAGCAGTGGAGTTTTTTGTCACCCTCACCTCTCCTCCCAGGTCGTCCTTGCTGCTTAAAAACTCTCCTCCCAAGCACATTCCATTCACACCTGAGCGTTGTTCACACAAACGCGTGTCATGCATGGGCTGCCCTACACACAACAAATGCCCCAAAGTAGCTCAAGAACCTTTTTTGGTTGTGAAGTGTTACACATTTTTTCAGTTACTCATTTAAATTTATTTGTTCATTTGTAACACGTTTTGGCACACAATAAACGCATGGCAAAAAAAATGTATCTGCTAACCGTAATGGAGGTGTCATTAACAATTAAGTTGCATTCATATCAAACGCACACTTTGCCGCGCATCTCGAAAATGCGCAGTTGCTTTGCAATGCATTCACATCTGCTCATATCTGAATGTGCAGCTACTCGCACAGAAAATGTGAAATGGGTTTCAGAAATGTGTATCGTGCTTAGGCTGAATTCACTTCTGCTCATTTCTGAAAACACAGCAACCCGTGCAGAAAGTGCGAGCTTCACTGCGTGTTCTGGAAACATGCTGCAAACGTGCAGCGTGCTTGCATCATCATAATGGCAACACAAGGGTGATGCGTGTTTGCAGCACGTTTCCAAAACTTGTGGCAAAGAGCGCTTTCTGTATAGGTTGCTGCGTGTTCGGAAATGTGCAGACGTGAATTCGGCCTAATTGTTATTGACACTCCAATCATGGTTAGCGGACGTGTGTTTTGCTGCGCAATGAAATGCACTACAATCGTCCCAAAACCTGCTCTACATGTGACGCTCCACGACCAAACAGGTGTTTGAGCTACTGTAGGGCGTTTGTTGTGTGTGGCTGCCCATTCATGCATGACATGTGTTCACATGTCAAAAACGCTAAAACAAAAACGCATCCAAAAACACGTTTCCGCTATGCTCAGGTGTGAAAGGAATGTGCTTGGGAGAGTTTTTAGGCAGCAAGGATGACCAGGGAGGACAGGCAAGGGTCAAACAAAAACACTTGTCATATCAGAGTAATAGGAATGGATTATCTAATGCGACTTCTTTAAATTACCATAGCACAAGAGTCGAAACAAAGTAATGCAAGAATCAATGTTGCAGCTTCTTGAGTCGCACTGATTGGAACAGCCATCGTTGAACATAATGTGATTTCAGTTGTCATGCGGCTGTGTGTGGCAAGTCGCATCCAAAGTCACACCAGTGTGAACCAGGGCTTACAGGGGATAGCAACAGGCTGATGCCAGGTCAAATGCAGGTACTTACATGGTTTGTATTTAAATACATTTAATAAGGAGAGCTTCATCAATGTGCATTTGTTATATCAGTTTGGTATCAGCCTTAAAGTTGTTCTAAATCCAAAATCTTTTTAACTTAATGCATTCTTTGCATTAAGGTAAAAAACATTTTATATGTTTGCCCTCCCTGTGTGAAGGGGAAGAGAGGGGAGATGAGAGCCAACGCTGTGGCACAGCTGCATCTCTTCTACCTCACATGGGGACTCGAGCAGCAGCAATGGGCTCCTGCCGCCGTCAGTCAAATGCAGTAAAATCTAGGTGTGTGTGTGTATATATATATATATATATATATATATATATATATATATATATATATATATATATATATATATATATATATATATATATATATATATATATGTGAATGACAGTTCTTGCCCTTGTAGTGGAGAGGGAGACTTTTGTTCAGTGGGCCACACAGAGGTTTTACCAGGAATTAAAAGAATCTGAAACATTTAGAGCCATTTAGTAACAAGTGCATTTTTAAAGCGGAGACATGTGTTCAGCTCAACTTACCTGTGGTCCATTAAATTCACAGTACTGCAAGTTGTGAGCTGCTGAAATTGTCCTCACACAAGCATATGTGTTATTATAAGCATCCTCACATACACAGTCTGGAAAGCATTGCTAAAAAAATAAATAAATAAATAAAATAAAACACATGGAGGGGAAAAATAAGCAGATTTATATGTACTTGGTGATTAGATTCCCAAAAGTAGTTCCTGTACTACTTCTGGCGACGATTTGAATAGACATCTGTGCATGAACCCGCACAGATGTCTGTCAAATCTCCCTCGAAGTCAGACCGCATTGCCAGTTTGAAATCGTGCGAGTTCAGCTGAACTTACACAATTTCTAACCTGCAGCAATGTGAACCCGGGCTGAATGTCATGAAATCCAGAGGCGTATATGAGCAGCGCAATGATACTTATGCAATGTATGCCCATACACACCTGCCAGGCAGAGATTGCACCTTACTTGGCTTTTTGCCTTACTGAAACTGGCAAATAGTTGCAGTATATCCCCCCCCCCCCCAAATACAGAGTAATTATACCCATTGCCAAAGCCAGTAATAGATATTCAAAAGATTATCTGATCTGGTATGATAAAAACAATGTTAGGCTGGCTTTAGACCGTTTAAATCTCGTCCTGTTCAGCAGGAACCGGACAAGATTCGAACCATGTAAGGGCTGGCTGAATGTACCCAATTTGATCGATCAACGTGGGTACAATCAGCCTGTCGGATTTTACATGTGATTATTGCTAGCACCTAGCAACAATCACTGTGTTCTCCCAGCAGGGGTAAACAGAATGGCTCTGTGGGAGGGATTCTAGGAGGTGCACTGAATGGAAATTTTGGTGCTAAAACCGAAAATGCAGGATGCACTTGGTCGGAAAATGACAGTTTTTAAAATATATGTATTTTTTTTATATATAAAATTGGATAATATGCGACTGTTTAATTAATACCATGAATTTAAAATAAATTAGAATTTATTGTCGGCCATTATTTGCGCAAGATAAACTCAAGAAAAAGGTATAAAACTTTAAAAATTCTATGGATGTCTCCACACTGGTCCATTGCGCTTCCATTGTGGTGTTAAAAATCCTGCTTGCTGCATTTTTTGGCCAGTTAAAGTAGCACCAAAAAACACACCTCCTCATTGAAATGTACTAAAAAACACAGCAAGAATGCATCAATAGCGCACCCATGTTATGTTTTTGATGCAGTTTTTGAGTCACATGACCTATGAAAAAAAACACACCATAAGCACAGTTAAATCACGGCAAAACCACGGAAAAATTGCGTACATTTTCGGCGCCATTAACGGCACAATGCAAATAACACTATTTTAGCCGATATGTTTCAAATTCTGAAATTTCAATGCCTCTCTAAGGGATTCCCCTGTCCACACGGTCTGTATTGATAGGGCAATTTTCTTTCCTGTAACCTGTGGCTGCAGGAAAGAAAAAAAAAAAAAAATTGCTCGTCTATGGCTGGCCTTAGTGTATATCAAAATGTAAGATAAAAAAAATAAATAAAAAACACAACAGAAGAATAAAATGGACAACAAATAAAAGATTCATGGTCTGTCCGTCCGTTCATGACCAAGCTGGCTTAAGCAGTTTGATCCAACCATAACAGCCCAATTTTATGGCATTGTACTTGATTACATACAGTAAATGGCATCACTTTTACTCAGTTATGTTCAACACGAGAAGTGACACATGGTATGAAATTAACTGATAAAAAAAGAAAAAAAAAAAAAAACTGCTGGGATATTTTGATTAACAATACATACAGAGACACCGGGTCCTAGCGCTGGACAAGAGGGATCCGTACGATTAGATCCTTCTCCTTGATATTCAATCAAAATATCTGTTCTCCAAGTAACATTCTGATTTCTCTGTAAAAGAAACGTAGAGTACTTCTATTAATTCTAAATGTATTTAGACTGTAAAATAAGTTTGATATTTCCTCTTGATGCCATTAATCGGTTTCTTCTAAAATATCAAACATGTAACATCTTTGCAATTATCTTAAATTGTAGCCTGCAGCTTTACTTGCCAAAACTGGGAGGAAAGACATCCCGTCCATCTGGGTCTTATTGAGGTCATAGCCAGCAATATCCAGAATGGTTGGAGCGAGATCAATGTTTTCTACAAGTGCCTGAAAAGAGAACATAACAAAACACAGGTATTTATGGGGTGCAGATTAACATCTCTTTTTGGCTGCAGTATGTCTTTAATCATCACTTGGATTGAGAAGTAACACTGGAACAAGCTCCCACACACAGTACAGCTGGCTGGGGCCAGGCAAATAGAATTGTGGTAAAGCTTCCAACTGAGTTTTCCTCTTAAAACGGGAAATGTACATAATTGCTTATTCTAAAAAAAAAAAAAAAGCGATGGTAATAGTTACACAACAGTGCATCCGGAAAGTATTCACAGCACTTACACATTTTGTTATGTTACAGCCAGTATTGATAGCCTTTGCTTAATACTTTGTTGAAACACCTTTGGCACCAATTACAGCCTCAAGTCTTTTTGAGTATGATGCTACAAGCTCAGCAAACCCATCTTTGGGCAGTTTCTCCCATTCTTCTTTGCAGGACCTCTCAGGCTCCATCAGATTGGATGGGGAGCATTGGTGCACAGCCATTTTCAGATCTCTCCAGAGATGTTCAATCGGGTTCAAGTCTGGGCTCTGGCTGGGTTAATCAAGGACATTCACAGAGTTGTCTCATAACCACTTCTTTGTTATGTTGGCTGTGTGCTTAGGGTCGTTGTCCTATTGGAAGATGAACCTTCACCCCAGTCTGAGGTCCAGAGCAGGCTTTCATCAAGGAGGTCTCTCTACATTGCTGCATTCAGCTGTCACTCAATCCTGACTAGTCTCCCAGTTCCTGCCTCTGAAAAACATTGCCACAGCAAGATGCTGCCACCACTGTAGGGATGGTATTGGTCAGGTGATAAGCGGTACCTGGTTTCCTCCAGACATAACGCTTGCCATTCAGACCAAAGAGTTCAATCTTTGTTTCATCAGACCAGACCATTTTGTTTCTCATGGTCTGAGAAACCTTCAGGCAAACTCCAGGCGACCTGTCATGTGCTTTTTACTGAGGAGTGGCTTCCGTCTGGTTACTCTACAATACAGGTCTGATTGGTGGAGTGCTGCAGATATGGTTGTTCTTCTGGAAGGTTTATATATACACACACATACATACACTTTTTTTTTTTTTTTTTTTTTTTAATACTAGTATTGGCGGTGATCAGCGACTTATAGCAAAACCGTGATAGTACAAACAGCAATCTGACACTGGGTGGGAACTGACACTAATACGGTGATCAGTACTAATAATGTACACTGTTAACATTTGGGGCAATTGAGGAGTTAACTGTGCACCTAACAATGTGTAATGTGTGTGCTGCCTTTACTCATTGATGTGGCTAATCACAATTAAGTAGAGCCACAACGCTGCTCTGTGTATAGAGCCTTCTGTTGTTAGTAAACACAGGGCTCGGTACTGTGCTTCGCTAGGCAGATCAGCAGGTCCATTTCTTTATTGGCCGGGACCTGCATTTTTTTCATTTCTTGCATGTTAAAATTTGCATGTTTTTGCTTCAAATTACTGTGAACCACAAAAAATATATATTTTCCGAAATCAGAGGCTCTGGAGAATAAAATGGTGGTAGTTGCAGTTAATGTCACATGATATTTGCACATTTATCAAATGCAAATTTTCAGGAAAAAATACACTAAAATGAATCATGTCTTAAAATTGCGCACAACCATGGAATTGCAAATAAAACTATGGTACTCAAAATTCTCCATAGGCAACGCTTTAAAAGTCTTTACAAGTCATCAGTTTAGCATTAAACATAAACTATGGCCCTAGGATTATTGTTCTCAGTACACAGTTTGCAATGATACTGTGGTGACTGTAATTTTTTTAAAATGTTTTTATTCAACACAATGTGATAGCACAGGCAGATGACAGGTACTCATTATGTAGACATTGGGGGCCTATTAGGCGCCCAATGTCTCTCCCATGCCCTCCAATACACCTATTCCAGCACTGATCGTGCTGGAAAAATAGCTGTATCCTTAGCTACACTAGCTGAGGAATGACAGCTGTGACCCTGGAAGTGACGTCATACATAGGATCATATGGGGGATCCAGGGTGGCTCTAGGAGCCAATCAACTACTTCTCAGAAAGCCCTTTGATGGTTCTTAAAACTGGTACCAAGCTCACGTGTGCAGCAGCAGCTGTGAGCTTGGATTTAACCACTTGTTACCATGAGGTTTATAAATGTACCTTGGTAGACAAGTGGTACTTAGTATGTCCTGTAGAATTTTCTGCTAATACAGCATTTCTCTGTTCCTCAGGGCTCCTGAAAATGGAATAAAGGAAAGTAGAGGTACTGTCCACAGCAGCCAGACTCCATCTGTCAGTTTGTATGAAGCTAGAAAATAGGCAGAAGCACATGACTGGTGGTTATGTCTCAAGCAAATTCCCAGTCATTATCTACCTTAACCAATATTTATTAAATTTCCTTCAGACACTTAGTGACATACAAAAAATTCATTGAAATGATTACAAATCAACAAAACCTTACATCAATCAAAAGATAGTAGTTTTTAAGTTCTGTCCATTTACCTTGCTTATTTGGTTAGGCTTGATGCCAGGTCCACGAACAAGTAGTGGAACTTTAATATCAAACTCATACAGCTGTCTTTTGTCTATTGGCAGTGAGAACTGACCTGCAATATGGACAGTGTGGGGAAGATATTATTTCAGGTATAATGCAATACAAATATAGGTACACAGTGGTCAACATAATAGCTATATCAAATATTTTATTAAGGACTTGATAAGATATAGACCATTCATTTGCTTTGATGATTCACGCTATGGGTTTCTTTCCAATGACCATCAATGTACAGACAACCATAGATTTTCTTTCCTACAACCATGGGGGGCAGGGGAAGCCATCCCGGCCGAGAGAACAGAACGATTATTACTAGGGGCTATAACAGCCACTAGCAATAAATCGATCAACTTGGGTATATTCAGCCTTACACCATTAAATCTCAGCTGGTTCCTGCTGAACTGGCCGAGACTCGAACCGTCCATGGCCAGCTTAAGGAGCATTCTTTCCAGCGACCATTACTCTAATACACTTTGAGCTGTGGATATAATAAATTTATAGTAGGCGTCCCCTAGGCCAGAAAAGTTATTTCAACGGCTCCTCCATGGTAAAATGGTTGATAAATGCTGCTCTAGGACCGTCCAGAAACAGATGTATTCATGTTGAGATCATGTTACACTATTTGCACACGTCAACTGACATCTAAAAATGTAGCTTGTAGCAATGTAGCTTATGTGAAGATTTAAGTACAAAGGAGGTAAATACTTGTATAATAAAGACTTGCACACAAGTCTTCCTTGTGCAGCAGATACCAGGAGACCACCTACAAAATTGTTACCTGTTGGTATAGGACTCTGTCAGTCCTTGCCTAACGGTTTCCTCAACAGAGTGATCGCTGCTGGAGATGTGGTTCGTCTAAGGCAGGGGTGACCAACCTTTTGGAGAGCGAGGGCCACTTAAGCGACTTAGTAATGTGTCACAGGCCACAAAGAGCGCTGCGGGCGGATGACAGGTCCGTGTCCACTCTGCATATGTAAAGCAGACTCGGATACAGCCAGCTCTACTCTATGGGCCCTCCGAGCTGATCTGCCCAGATGGAAGGGGACGGATCCCCTTATGGTTTTTTTTTAAGTGGATCGGATTGGAGGTAGTCAGTTTACATCTGCCACTCCATAGGAGGTGAATGGATGATCTGATTGGGTTGGACCGATTGTGTGAAAGGAGCCTAGGGCTGCTTTCACACTGATGCTCTGTGGCTTACCCACACCATGGGCGCAAAGCAGTGCACCTGTGGCTTTCCTGCGGATCTGCTGCACTTTGTCATAGACTTCTATTATATCCTGCAGGTGAGGTGCACTTTTTGAAAGCTCACCAAACCCGCAGCTAATAGAAGTTTATGGCTCAGTGCAGGTAACCCGCATGTGCACTGTGTTCCACCTGCGGATCAGTTTGAAAACAGCCCAGCAACCACTGCAGAACAGATATGCCCATATATACGCTGTGATTTTAGTAATAAAAATACTTTTAAAACAGTCTTCCATTCAGCTATCGCCGGCTGTTGCTGCCCCAGGCAGAGTGCTTTCGGTATCACTCCGCCTGTGACCGGAGCACTATACAGGATTATGTGGCTCTGCTCTACAGCCACTTGCTTCCTCTACCGCCGACTTCATTCACAATACTGATGCTCTGGAATGGAGGGTTGGCAATCTGCGATCTGGGCATGCCAACCCGCCATCCCAGAGCAGGAGGTCGCAGGGCCACATCAGAAGGCTCTGTGGACCACATGTGGCCCCCGGGCCACTGGTTGGGCACCCCTAATCTAAGGGCACTCTCTTACACATTTTTTTGGGGACTACCCTGAATGGAGTACATTCTGGCAACCTGTGCTTCAACTTGTCCACAAATTCACTGACATTTCCTACGACCCTGCAGCGATATTGCCTAATCTCACTCCATTGTCAAGGAAGCGATATTACAAATCTCTGCTTAAGCACCTATTATATGCAGCATAAGCTTGTATCCCTAATATTTGAAAACAATCCAACCCAACCGTTTCACAATGTCTCGCAAGAGTAAATGATATCGAACAACTGGAAAAAACTGAGCAACATAAGACCAGGTGGTTCTATTGGAATCTCTTCCGTTTCTCTGATGAATACCGTACAGTTACTTTGTTCCAGCTTTCTACTGGGTCACCCATCCTGATTCTGACTCCCCAGTGGTGGTTCCCCCAATGTTAGTCCCTCCCCTCTCCTCTCTTTCTCCCTTTCGAATTTTCTTCTTTTTGTCCTACTCTCTTTAATACATAAAAAAAATATTTTGGATGCAAGCAGATTCAGGGAAGCATAGGTATTACACATTTTTGTTTACTGTGCTTTAAAGTTTTCTGAGCACACATTCCTACCCTGTAACCATCAGAATCCCAGAGGCTCTTTGACACCGAATTAACCAGGTCATTTATGTCTGGATAGACCTCTGATACTTCAGTATACTGATTCTTACTGATCAATATGGTCTCTATAGGTGATGCTGTATTCCTCTGTGGATTTATTTTGAACTATGCCTTGCAGGGCCTTGAAATGTATGCTCAACAACTGTATGGGGCCAATGTTTTTATTATCTGTTGCAATCCTCTAAATAAAAAGTAAAAAAAAATAAAGACTAATTGTGTATTTGTAAGTAATTTGGAAAACTGTAGATTTTTTACCTTAAGCCCCAGTTCACACTGGTGCGACTTGTCATGCAATTTGACCGATTAAAATCACAGGACAAGTTGCACCTTATTTGTGCCTATGAAACTGCTTATATCGGTCCGACTTGCACAGACTTTGAGAAGGTTCCTGCACTATTTTTGGCTATTTCATGTGCTACTTGCATAGACATCTGAACATGACGTCACACAAACCACATGCTGTGCAAACCGGGACCAAGACCTTAAAGTGTTTGTTACCCTAGCATTTCATATTCCTGAAACAGACTATACTGAGCAGGAGAGCACACCGTGGTCAGCTCTCTAGCTATGCTGGGAACTCAGTGTGCTCTCCAATGATTAGACTTGTCCAAACACACCTCCTCTGCACAGCCTTTAACTGGGAAGATCAGTGTAATGTTTCTCCTCCCACCAGCTGTTATGCAGCTGAGAACAGAGGGAATGTAATCACTTATAAAAAAGGTAATTATAATTTTTTTTTTTAATATTTACACACAAATCTTTTGCCTTGGCTGAATGGGTTGTTTTACAAGGTGATCATTTACAATCACTTTAAGGCCTGCTGTTTAATCCGTTACATACAATTACATCTACTGTATGTAGATGAAAGAAGATAAACATCTGGCCATCTATATTGTGCAAAACAATTTTAACGGGTAAATGGCAATCACATGAGCAAGATAATGGTCACATTTCCTCCTCAGTGCTAAATAAAGATAAGACTTCTGCTTCCAGGCTAGGAGCTTTATGCCTTTCTGTACAGACCTTTTACCATAATGCATAGCATAGGGCCAATGATTCTCATAGTGAAAATGGAAGGAAAATTGATTTACCTGTGTGGTATCCATTGTCAGATGTGAAGAAGATAAACGTATTATTCAGCTCACCCCGATTCTGGAGCTCTTTCACAAGTTTCTCCACCAGGTCATCAACAGACAGCAGAGTTTGCCACCTGCACCACCAAATATACTGCATTAAGAAAAGGGCACCATGGCACTATGAATGCCCAAGCAAAGAAAAACAAGACGGCGATGCACACTCCAAATAACAGGCACTCCAAGAAACAGATTAAAGAGAGAAAACCGCGCTATAAGTGATATAAGAGTCCAATTATGAAGTCCCATATAACATAAAATGAATAGTCCCAATGGTAGTCCAGACAAGCAGGATCAATAGGTGATAAACTTCTTCCAAAGGAAACCGTAATAGTGGACACAATCAGCGGAACACTCCAACATATATCGCGCTTACCAGAAGTAAGGCTTTAAAGGGCGAGTGGCTTAAACCCAGCCTGGGCCTTTAGATGTACACTCCAGGTGAAGCAGGAAGGGCGCCCCTGACCATTTGATCCATCTGAAATCCTGTATACTTAGAATCCTCCGCTATCTCACTTTTCTTCTGGGGTGATTTCTCCCATCTGAAGGTATGCTGGGGATGCCAGTGCAGTCGATCTAACACCCCATTCTAGATGGCCCCAGTGCTCTGATCTGTGGGTAGAGCCGTAGCGTCATCATGTACGATATAGGGATATATTAACCCTGTATGGTATGCTGAAGAGGTTGGAGGGCAACTGGAACTGGTCTCAGCTTACAGAGCAGGCAGTGGGGGACTGGAAAGAGGCAGCTGGGGCAAGAAGTAAGGTAGGTATATCAAAAAATACCTACCTTACTTCTTGCCCCAGCTGCCTCTTTCCAGTCCCCCACTACCTGCTCTGTAAGCTGAGACCAGTTCCAGTTGCCCTCCAACCTCTTCAGCATACCATACAGGGTTAATATCCCTATATCGTACATGATGACGCTACGGCTCTACCCACAGATCAGAGCACTGGGGCCATCTAGAATGGGGTGTTAGATCGACTGCACTGGCATCCCCAGCATCCCTCCAGATGGGAGAAATCACCCCAGAAGAAAAGTGAGATAGCGGAGGATTCTAAGTATACAGGATTCCAGATGGATCAAATGGTCAGGGGCGCCCTTCCTGCTTCACCTGGAGTGTACATCTAAAGGCCCAGGCTGGGTTTAAGCCACTCGCCCTTTAAAGCCTTACTTCTGGTAAGCGCGATATATGTTGGAGTGTTCCGCTGATTGTGTCCACTATTACTGTTTCCTTTGGAAGAAGTTTATCACCTATTGATCCTGCTTGTCTGGACTACCATTGGGACTATTCATTTTATGTTATATGGGACTTCATAATTGGACTCTTATATCACTTATAGCGCGGTTTCCTCTCTTTTTTAATTTGATTTGGTGGGCTACACTTATAACCGCAGCTTGTTCTTTTCTTCTTTTTTTTCTTTCTAAGCGCAGTTTTTTCTCTTTATACTCCAAGAAACAGAGCTGGTGCCATAGTAAGGGCTGCAATGCAATAAATTATTGGTCAACCTTCCCCCCAATTTCCCACAGTAGTTAGAAGTGTCCATCAAATGTTACACTGTCCTCTAAGCGTCCAGCACCAGCTCTCAATGAAATTTATGCAGCACAATTCTATGTACACCCCCTGGGGGGATATAAATAGGCTATCCAAAAATAAATAAAACTTTTATGTTTGGCATCCTTGAAGACAGAAATATGGGAGTTATACATAAGTTCGTATTACCAATTTTGGTTAAATGATATCTGTGCTGAGAACTATATGGGCAGCAATAGATGATCTTTTGAAATGCTCATATCATGAAAGTTTTTTTTTTTACCTTAATGCAGAGAATGCATTATGTAAAAAACCTTTATCCTTTACAACCACTTTAACCTGTACTGCTTAAAGTGTTTGTAAAAGTCTAAATGATTACAGCCTGGCATACCACACTATAAAAGTCATTTCTAAAAGCAAGCAAATACCTATTTAGAGCCATCTTCAGGCCGATCACGTGACTTGTGGCCCCTTTACAGCTCCGATACATGGCTGCTTCTGCGGGAGGGGCAGAGGTTTCCCTCTGATGTCAGCCGGAGAGATCACGTGGCCTCCCGCAGAAGCACCGTCAGAGCTGTAAAGCGTCCGAGAGTCACATGACCGGCCTGAAGATAGCTCCAAAGAGGTATTTACAATGCTCGTTTTTAGAAATGACTTGCATAGTGTGGTACGCCAGGCTCTAATAGAGGGGCACGCAGCAGAAGTGTACATGAGGCCTTACTGTTCTTTATGCTGTGTGCATTATTTTATAAACAATGCAACTGTGTTCAGATCAATATAATATGTGGCTTTTTTTTTTCCCATCGCTAAACAGCACAGATATATATCCCATAGGCAAGCAGAAACATATTAGAAATATGTGAATACTGCATACTAGTAAAGGATGAAGTGTATATTTCAATATATTGGAACACAATGAGGAAAGCCTGTGCACTCAAAACAAAGTTGTTCAGTTATCAATGCTCCCAGTATGAGAAGAAATGGTGCAGATCCATAGCTGGGTTATAGTATGCACTACAGCAAGTCAGCTGCCTAATGGGTCTTGGTCACATCCAGGGTCACCTTCCTAAAGGCTAACATGCGACGCCTTTCACTAAAGTAATCTGCATTTGTGTACCACCTAGAGTTCAGGTGCCCCTCCTGGCAAGACAAGGATAAAATGGCTGTGCATCTTTTTCTGAATCCAAGCACTCTCAGAAATGACAGCTCGTGAACTGAAAGAAATACATAGGCCATCCATGGCTGTTCGATGAACCACTTACTTCAAATGTATTTGGAGTTACTGACCCATAACAAATATGCAAATTAAGAATTGTGACTTCACATGTTGCATGAATGTTGTAAGTCAGTGACAGAAAATGCCCAGGCAATTACAATCTTCAGAAGAAATTCAACAATGGCATCCTGCATATTTATCTTCGTGCACATTGCTAGAAAACCAATTGTAATAATTGTGACCCCATTATAAACTCAAATCAGTTTTCAAGTAACCAACTTGCCTTTTGCGATAAGCATCGTCTAGGAACTGAATAGAGGAGTTTGACATAGGGGTTTTTGCTTGTTTTATTAACCAATGCTTGTCCTGATAAAAGATACAAGGAGAAAAAAAAACACACGGAAAAAAATGAGAAAAGAGTCTTCCCAGAAATCAAACAGTAATATATCTATCTAAAGCTATCATATACTCATTTATTGTAAAATTCACAATTATGAAAAACAAAGTTACTGTACAGATAAAGCTACCGGTGTCTGCAGACACTTTCCTTTTGCCTTGAATGGGTAAAAGTGACAGGGTCTTTTTACGTACCTGATCATTTCTTATCTTTCGCATGGACTCTGGAAGTGAAGAGTCTTTAGTTCCTGTATCTTATTACCTGATGGGGCCATTATGAGAGGATTCCTCAATCCCTACTGCATTTGACATTTATGTATTAGGATTACAACAGGGCAGCATAGTGTCTGAGTGGTAAGCACTTCTGCCTAGAAGCACTACAGTTGTGGGTTCAAATCCCAACCACGACACTACCTGCCTGGAGTTTGTATGTTCTCCCTCTCTTATATTATCAAAAGTATTGGGACGCCTGCCACGCACATGAACTTTAATGGCATCCCAGTCTTAGTCAGTAGGGTTCAATATTGAGTTTGCCCAACCTTTGCAGCTACAACAACTTCAACTCTTCTGGGAAGGCTGTCCACAAGGTTTAGGAGTGTGTCTATTGGAATGTTTGACCATTCTTCCAGAAGCGCATTTGTGAGTTTAGGCACTGAGGCCAGGTAAGTTCCTCCACACCAAACTCGCTCATCCATGTCTTTATGGACCTTGCTTTGGGCACTGGTCCAAATCATTTGGTGAAAGGGGGGGGGGGGTTTATGGTCCGACAATGGATACCAAACAGGCGTTGTTTTTTAGGAGTTGGGCTTGGCCCTTAGTTCCAGTGAAGGGAACTTTTAAGGCGTCAACATACCAAGACATTTTGGACCATGCTCCCAACATGGTGGGAACAGCTTGGGGATGCTCCCTTCCTGTTCCAACATGACTGCGCACAAAGCAAGGTCCATGAAGACATGGGTGAGCGAGTTTGGGGTAAAGGAACTTGACTGGCCTGCACAGAACACCTTTGGGATGAATTCGAGTGGACACTGTGAGCCAGGCCTTCTCATCCACATCAGTGCCTGACCTCACAAATGCGCTTCTGGAAGAATGGTCAAACATTCCTATAGACAAACTCCTAAACCTTGTGGACAGCCTTCCCAGAAGAGTTGAACCCTACGAACCAAGACTGGGATGCTATTACGTGCCAAGGCAGGCGTCCCAATAATTCTGACAATATAGTTCATGTGTAAATCGCTATGTAAATTGACGGCGCTATACAAGTACTTGTAATAAAAGAAAATATCAGAGCTGCAGGAACACAAAAAAGTAGGCAGGGACACGCACTCTTCCAGGCTGGCCAGAACAGAGGTGGGAATTATGGCATGGGGGGCTCATTTGTTGGAAATCCAAGATATACAAGAAAGCCAGAGCTTAACTCAGCCCACTGGGCTCTACTAATAATGAAAATATCACTTTTGGTGAACTGACCTTTTAACATTATGGGTTGATTTACTAAAGGCAAACAGTCTGTGCGCTGTAAGCGCAGTTGCTCTAGATCTGAGGGGGAACATGCAAGGGGAAAAAAAACAAACACACACAAAAAAAAAAAAAAAAAAACAGAATTTTTGCATGCATGTTATTGGATGATAGAAACCAGCAGAGCTTTCCCTCAGATATAGCACAATTGCACTTGCAATGCACAGACTATTTTCCTTTAGTGAATCAACCCCTATATGTTCGTTTCATAGTGTTTCAATATATTTGGTTACCAGGTAAGCTTTAACAAAAAAGATAATGGTCTCCTTGAACAGCATGACATGCTTCAAAAGAATGTGTAAATATATGCTGTACAGGGAATCTTAGTTGCATAACCTGTCAGTACAAACATGTTTGATAGAAATAGTGCAGCGAGTGTGCGCAGCTTGGACAGTTTTCTGTGTTGTTCAAATATCCCTAGATACTGTACCTTGCCATGAACATTAAAACTGCCACCGCGGGGTGCACTGACATTCTTGAATGAGTTTGCATACTGTGGAGCTGGTGTCCAGGGAGAATGTGGAGCTGGGGTGGCAATCATCATAAAGAAGGGCACGTAATTAAATTTATGATTAAAGAAATCCAAGGAAAAATTGGCCTGTTAGTAAAAAAAAAATAAAATACAAGATGTGAGAGAATTATATGGATTATATAAATACAAATATGTCACTGTCAAATTTTGATGTAAATACCCATTATTCAACCAAGACTGCGGTTTATGCTGTGTGTTAGTGTATGAGATTTTTTTTTAGTATCTTGGCATATAAAAACATTTTCAGACAAAGACTGAGCATTGGTGCAAAACGAAGCAGTAAATTTACAGTGAATCATGAATTTTGTGTTATCTGATTAGGCGTTAACCTAGCACTAAGATGAGTTGAAGCAGCAGAGGCTATGTATGTAAGGTAACCAGAAATATTGGCCCTGAACCTATTCTTCCAATTAATTATTGACACCACCTACAAAAAAAAAAAAAAAAAAAAAAACAAACCTATAAAAACACACAGCTGTCCTCAGATCCCCTGCTGAGTCAAAGATCAAAATGGAATGGATGTCACTTTTGTGACATCTGTGTTCTTTTCAATTTTTCCTCCATTAGAGATGGAGTAAAAACTGACCCATGCAATCTCTATAGGTGGGGGTGCGTCTGTTCACATCAGTGCTCATCTGATTGCCCCATCCAAGTCTGTGCAAAAACAAAAAAGAAGCAGCAAAAAAAACCTTGTTTTTGCTGACCTAAAAGGATTTGGATGTGTGCAGATATAAACGGCCATACATCCATTTACA
This sequence comes from Aquarana catesbeiana, assembly GCF_042186555.1. Classification (NCBI taxonomy): domain Eukaryota; kingdom Metazoa; phylum Chordata; class Amphibia; order Anura; family Ranidae; genus Aquarana; species Aquarana catesbeiana. The sequence goes on from NC_133326.1 coordinate 276,415,158, forward strand.
TCCAGCCACCCATGGAGATACATTGTGTTCAGTCTAGAGCCATAAGGGAAAAAAAAAAAGAAGGATGAGGCAGATGAAACATGAAAATATTGGAAAGAAAAAGCATTTTTCTGAAAGAATATTTCTTAAAGTGGTTCTAAAGGCAGAAGGTTTTTTACTTTAATGCATTCTATGCATTGAGGTAAAAAACCTTCTGCATGCAGGCAGTTCCCCCTCCAGCCCCCTTATATTTACCCAGATCTTGATCCAGCGATGTGCACAAGAGCAGAAGCTATGTCTGTCTTCTTCCCCCTCACTGGCTGAGAGACAGCAGCGGGAGGCCATTGGCCAGGATTGCCAGTGGGTGACCCAGGAAGAGGAGGATCAGGGCTCTGTGTCATAGTTCTGCACAGAGCAGGCAAGTATGACATGTTTGTTATTTTAAAAGAGAAAAAAAAAAAAAAGTTTTGAATAACTTTAAAGGTCTAAAAGCTAATGCCTAAAAACAGTTTTTTCATGAAAGAGTGCCTGCTAATGCCCATGATAACTCCCTCCGCAGTGCCTCAAGTTAAAGAGGAAGTAAACTTCCTTTGCTGATATTTACCCATAGGTAAGCCTATAAGAAGGCTTACCTACAGGTAGTGTAAATATCTCCTAAACGTGCGCCGATTAGGAGATATTTACTGTACATGCAGCCAGTGACATCACTGGCGCATGCCCTCTGAAGGAACGACCACCCGTGCTTTTCCCTCAGAGCCTGGTGCCGTGACCAATGGCTCCCACACGCAAGATGGAAGGAAGACGGGTGAAGATGGAAGCTATCTCCAGCGATAACATTGCATCGCTGGAAGGCTTCGTTTTCAGGTTTCGTATAATGTGCTAGCATTCGAAGCATACTAGCACATTATGCTTTTGCCTTGCAGGCAAGAGGAAAAAAAAAAAAAAAAAGAGATTTACAACCACTTTAAACAACTGACAGATGTTCTGCCTTATTCTGTGAAAACCATTAGTAAATTCTGCACTGGGGAAACCTACTTCAATGGCAATAAATGGTTTCTCACCAAGACATCAGTTAGGTAATCCACGCTGTAGTTTTGTCCAAAGGTCTTAGAATGACCATTCACTGACATGGTATAATTGTAGTACTTTGAATTCTTCTCCTAGAAAAGAGACATTGCATGAATTATATTATTTTTACATTCAAGTATCATTGCAAAGGCTTTATATTACGACTGTGACATGTACTCTTTATGGAGAGATCTAGGGTCTAAAAGGCCCCAGATACCTCCTCTGGTCTTAAAAAGCATTTGTTCACACCAAGATTTTTAATGGTGCCGCTCACATCCAAGTTCCCTCCCACTTCTTGTAAAACGATCCAGCAGCTAGTTAGCCGCTAGGATTGCCTTTAAAAAAGAGCCAACTGTCACCTCTATTTAAAAAAAAAAAAAAAAAAAAAAAAAAAAAAAAAAAACGGTACTGGGATGATTTCATTTCGGTATACCCACGTAGTGCAGTGATGTTCCTGTGGCATGTGGAAACCAAAACTTTTTTTTTATATTTGGAGAGAGGATGAAAGACCCCAATCACCCTTAAAGTGATACTAAAGTTGTTGTTTTTTTCAGTTATCAATAACAAACATATTATACTTGCATACCCCGTGTAGTGGTTTTGCACAGAGCAGCCCAGATCCTCCTCTTCTCGAGTCCCTCTTTGGTGCTCCTGGCCCCTCCTTCGAGTGCCCCCACAGCAAGCAGCTTGCTAAGGGGGCACCTGAGTCACAGCTCAGTGTGTCCATTCAGACACGGAGCACGGCCCCGCCCGACCCCTTTTTCTCATTATTGGCTGATTTCCATTGACAGCAGCGGGAGCCAAAAGCACCACACTGCTGTCTCAGCCAATGAGGAGGGGAGTCCTGGGCGGCTGAGACACTCCTGCAACATCGCTGGATAGAGATGGAGCTCGGGTAAATATTAGAGGGGCTGCTGCACACAGAAGGTTTTTTTAATCTTAATGCATAGAATGCATTAGGATAAAAAAAAAAAAAACTTCTGCCTTTATAACAACTAAGCAATGTTGCGCATTGCATTTTGGGGGGGGGGGGGATTTTGGGCCTTATTTAGTGCATTTTTGAAGTGGCACCATTCATCTGAATGGGCCTCTTTACGCTCCAAAAATGTGTTAAAGAAGCTCATGCCCCATTTTGGACATGAGTCAAGTGATCAACAATGCAGATTACACTTTGTACCTCTTTAGCCTGTACACAATGAGAGCAAAACACTAACGTGCCTTTAGCCCACTCATTTGCTCGTTACATTATAACCTTTCCCCTCTAGCTTTACCTGCTTCTATTGTCACACAAGAGGGTATTCTGCCACTTGAGATCTGTCTTGCAGCTAACAACACTCTCAAATGCAGACTGAGTAAATCAAGACATTGAGGAAAATAATCAGATAGGAACCAGATGCAATGGAATGCGCCTAAAGGATTTTACTAAATGTAAGACTCACCAACCCGAACCAGTAATTCCAGCCAGGAGGCACATGACGTATTCCCCCTGCATCGTCTGCTCCATACTACATAAAGCATAAAGAAACAAAGAATTACAAATTAAAAAAAGAAAAAAGTCACAATATACAGTAACACATATTGCTACATGTGCACCCTGCAGTCTTAGGCACTTCTTGCACTGTACAGACATTAGTTATTTAGTACAGTGTTTCTCAACCTTTGTGAGACCAGGGCCCAGTCAATTCTTAAAAAAAAAAAAAAAAAAAAAAAAAAACACACACATGCCTCAACATAAAGTTTATACTCATTAATTCTAGCATTATGATCTACATAATCCGAATCCTGTCTAGCAGGCATTCTCAACCAGGGTTCTGTGGATCCATGGGACTCCTCCAGAGGTTGCTAGGGGTTTCTTAAACTATGGGTAATTAACCTCCCATTAAGTGGTATCTGCTTAGCTCCAGGACCAAAGCCAGTCCCACAGCACCAAATATCTTTAGCTGTCTTTAAGAGTGGCATTCTGAGCATCACTGTAAAGGTTGCAATCTTTCCATTGACCCTGATATATGGGACATTTTTCCCACTGACCCATAATTAACTGGTTTAAGGGTACCCCAAGACCTCAGAATTATTTTAGGGTTTCCTCTTGTGTAAAAGGATTGAGGAAGGCTGATGTAGAGTATACACTGCAGCAGTCTGGACAATGTAATGTACAACATATCACATGCTGTACAACAGGGTGCAGGGCTATTTAATTGCACAGTACAACTTGTAGAGGACAGTGGTCAGGAGAAAGTGGTCCCATATGTTTGGGGTCAGTGCACTACCTTTATTTAGCATGTCCCCATACACTGATGGTCAGTCACCTCTTACACTTGTGGCCAGTGCTTCCCCCTATAGCACTTCGTGCCCCCCCTTACACTGATGGTCAGTGCTCATTGTGCTCCTGTATATTGGTGGCCATTTCTCAGTGAACCCCTTTATATTGGTGGTCAGTGCTCAGTGTGCCCCCTAACACCTGCAAAGTGTTTGAATTGTACTGACATCATTCAATTATTATTAGTTCTTTAAATGTTCCTTAATCTTTCACCAGTTAAATAAAAAATAATTCTCATGAACAAGCCTTCAAACTTTAGTAGTTTTTCAATATCATTGGAAATGGGGCTCCTGTACACTGCTTTTAAAGGCATTTGAGCTTTTATTTCTGTGCCTAAAAGCTTGAGCTTTTCTATTGAGCCTCAAGTTTCTTTGAGCAGAAAGCACTTTTTTCACAAACCAATTATATATATATATTTTTTTTTAAATGCATTGTTGCGCTTCTTCGCAAGTTTTTTGGGTACTTCGGCATCTTTTCTGCTCGAAAGCTCAGCTCAATGGCGGTTTAGTGGGGTGGGGTTTCTGGCCGTAAACTCCTGAAAAAGCCATACCGTGCATGGACACATTGGCCAACATTGAGGGGCTTTTCCAGGCAGGGAAAATAAGAGCTCAAAAACCTGCAGGAGACACTTCTTTGAGCTGCAGTGTGCATGAACCCTAAGAGAACTTCTAAAGTTTCTTATTTCCCGGAATATGTTCATAAACACAGAGGCTTAGTGGATATAACAGAATATAAAAAAAAATAAATAAATCAATGTAGCAGTGTGCTGGATTTTGAAATAACGGTATACAAGCATGTGTGTAATGTAAAAGGTACAATCAAATGGGGGGGGGGGAAGCGTACCTGATTTAGATACTTTCCAGCAAAGAAAGTCTGGTAGCCAATGGAATTAAGAAGGGCCGGAAAGGCAATCGGCTCCTGGGTCTTTTGCCAGGCTTTGCTGCTACAGTTCCCTTCTATTGTGTTGTTGACAACATGGTGGTTATGTGGGTACCTTCCAGACAGAATACTGGCCCTGCTTGGGCAGCACAGAGCACTGGCAACATACTGCAAATAAGAATGAAGGGTAAATGTTATATAAGCTGGTAAGTATTTTACAGCCCTCAATCTGTATGCTCACTGTCATATCAGGAAATCATTCTCATTAATAGCTGAAATAAGCACATGAATTATAATAGCAGCATGAAGTTTGTTTCATATATATGTAGCTTTATCCAGTAAAGCTTTTTTCTCTTTAAAGTAGTATTAAACCCAAAAGCAAACATTATATTGCAGCTTACCATTTCTTAGATGTGATGACTGCATTCATTTTCATCTGGTGATCCAGACAATAAGTCTGTTTTTCTAAAGAACAAGCTTTCCAGAATGTATCAGAGAGATGAGGCAAATTATTTCACACTGGGGTGCATACAACAAGAAGCTTTTATTTATATAAAAAACATTTATCCCAAAAGGTAAAAAAAACAAAAAAACAAAAACAGTTTGCTGTAACGGCTTATAACATATTAGCTGGAGTTTGGCTTCAATTTGTTAGTGTATTTATACCTGTTAGTAAATCTAGGACTCCTCCCACCCTGGCTGACAATGTTGCTATACAAAAGTGCCCCATGTGCTCTTTCATCCAGAGTGGCACCGCTCTAATACAGGAGGTGTGTTACTGGCCAGATCAGATTTTTGGTTTAATACTGCTTCAATGCTAATACAGTAACCAATAGCAGCCAATTAAAATTGAACCTGTTGATGTCAGACAAGTACAAGATAATATCAAGCTTACTATTATGGGTTGGTGCACTTAAAATAGGAACCTATTTTTTTTTTTTTTAAATAAGGGCAGGTGTAGAAAAGAATAAGCATATTCTTTCACATGCTATCAGTTAGCATTTAATAGAGCTGCATTAAACAGGTTTTGCATTCTCATTGACTTGATTGATATAAGAAAAAAAATATATCTCTGACATGAACTAAAGCATATATACATACACCCTGGTTACAATGTGAATTGGATGCGTATTGAATCGCATCTGATTCGCATAACATGTGAACCAGATAGGCCTTCAATGGAACTGGTTCACATACACTATATTGTCAAAAGTATTGTGACACCTTCCTTTACCCGCACATGAACTTTAATAGCATCCCAATCTTAGTACGTAGGGTTCAATATTGAGCTGGCCCACCCTTTGCAGCTATAACAGCTTCAACTCTTCTGGGAAGGCTGTCCACAATGTTTAGGAGTGTGTCCTATGGGAATGTTTGACCATTCTTCTAGAAGCACATTTGTGAGGTTAGACACTGATGTGGACAAGAAGGTCTGGCTCAGTCTCCGCTTTAATTCACCCCAAAGGTGTTCTATCAGGTTGAGATCAGGACTCTGTGCAGGCCAGTCAAGTTCCTTCACCCCAAACTTGCTCATCCATGTCTTTATGGACCTTGTTTGTGCACCGGTGAGCAGTCATGTTAGAACAGGAAGGGGCCATCCCCAAACTGTTCCCACAAAGTTGGGAGCATAAAATTGTCCAAAATGTCTTGGTATGCTGATGCCTTAAGATTTCCCATCACTTGAACTAAGGGGTCAAGCCCAACCCCTGAAAAACAACCCCACACCATAAAGCTCCCTTCAACCAAATGATTTGGACCAGTGCACAAAGCAAGGACCATAAAGACATGGATGAGCGAGTTTGGGGTGGAGGAACTTGACTGGCCTGCACAGAGTCCTGACCTCAACCCAATAGAACACCTTTGTGATGAATTAGAGCGGAGACTGTGAGCCAGGCCTTCTCCTCCAACATCAGTGCCTGACCTCACAAAATGCATTTCTGGGAGAATGGTTAAACAGACACACTCCTAAACCTTGTGGATAGCCTTCCCATAAGAGTTGAAGCTGTTAGCCTAGGTTCATAATGACTGTGGGTTAGAAACCATGCAAGTTCAGCTGAAATCACACGATTTCATACCCACATGTGAGTCTGACATCTGTGCAGGTTCCTGGAACTACTGCTAGGAATCGGTGCAGCGCCGCACTGATGCGGATGGTGCCATTGCCGGCAATAGCCGAGGATTTGGCCTGCAATTTGACATGTCAAACCGCCCCAATGTGAACGTGGGCTTATAGCTGCAAAGGGTGGGCCAATTCAATATTGAACCCTACAGACTAAGACTGGGATGCCATTAAACTTCATGTGCTGTATTGAATTGTATTGTAATTGTACTATCTGCCCTAAAGCACAGCGCAAACTGTTGGCAATATATATCAATCCTGTATAATAATGAGCATGTAAAGGCAGGTGTCCCCGGCCAGTTGCAGTGAAAATTTTAAAAGGGTCCTGTATGTTTTTCATTCTGGTTCAGGTGCAATTTCAGTGTCAAATCTACACCTGAACCAGTGAAAAGAAACCGCACCAGACTCTGCACCAAAACCGGAGCCGCATATATGTAAACAGAGCATGAGGCTTTTTTGCTTTAACGCAACTAGCTACAGTGCTGAAACCACTCCCAAACGCTTTCTTTTTGTGGTCTACAAAATAATACAATTATTACGACATGTCCAAAGATAAGTATATCAACTCTAATCCATTAGAATACCTCCACTAACACGACCAAAGTACTAAAACCTAAGAACAATAGAGGGGCAAAGTGTAAAAAATATATATGATAAAAATGATAAATTATAATAGTGGATGATAATCAAAACGATAATAACGTTCAACACAAACAACCACCCACACACTATATAGCAGGGATAGGCAATTAGAGGACCTCCAGCTGTTGCAAAACTACAAGTCCCACCATGCCTCTGCCTCTGGGTGTCATGCTTGTGGCTGACAGTCTTGTTATGCCTCATGGGACTTGTAGTTCTGCAACAGCTGGAGGTCCGCTAATTGCATATCCCTGCTATATATTATACTAACACCTCACTGAAGAATAGGATGAATGATATCACTCAGCCAATGAAGAGCTTTAGATAAAATGGAGTTGAGAGGAGCACCCAATGCAGGGCCCCACATGCATTATAGCAATCTACTTTCCTAGGAGGTCTCATACGAGTTTATACTGCACGGTACAGGTCTGCAAAGATGGCACCACCTTAAAATGCAGAGCTGGTGTGTTTGAAGAGCAGAAGCTGTTTTGTAATTTGTCTGCCATCCCTCACTGAACATTGCATGTGGTTAATGAGGCCAAACCTGAAAAACAGCCTATGTTGCCACCACCTGGCGTGTACACACACACAGCAGCTGTCTGCACCTTGCACACAATTCGCTGCACAGTGACTGTATCCAGGGATTTCCTAAACTAGCTCAAGTTAGTTTTTAGGCTGCATTCACACCTGAGCGTTTCAAAGTCGCACGTTTTTACTGCAATTTTGTTTAGGTCAGCAATGTAAAAAGCAGAAAAACAGTTGTAATCTGCCCCAAGAAGCTCATGTTCTTTTTTTAGCTTAAGGCGTTTTTTAGGAGTTTTGCTTCAGGTGACAAAACACTCAAATGTTAACAGGTGCCATTGAAATGAATGGGATTTTGCTTGTTGGGTGTTTTATGAGCTATAAATGCTCAGGTGTGAATGCAACCTTAAATTGGACACAATACGATCGATGCAGACCAGAAAAAAAAAACGATTTGCCTGGCAGCATGTGGTTTGTGTGCCTAACCTTGTAGGTACTTACAAATCATGAAGTTCTTTATTAAAAATTAGATCTAATCTGGAAATGAATCACATGCAAAACAGTGAGACCAAATTGATCCATGGTGATTGATCCACTTTCACTATACAGGCGGTCCCCAGGATACAAACAAGTTAGGGACTGTAGGCTTATTCTTAAGTTGAATCTGTTTGTAAGTCGGAACAGGTACATTTTTTAAGTGTAGCTCCAGCCAAAAAAAATATTTTTAAACTTTTTGGATAGCATAGGAAAGGGTTAACACCACTGTGACATGTGTTTTGCAGTCTGTCCCTGTTCAGAAGATTTCACCTCACTTTCTGTCCCTATAACAATTGGATTTTGAAAATTTTGGGTTGTTGTGGAAACAAGGATTGGTGATAAAGCATCAGTGGAGACACCTTTTTCCCATAATAACTCTTACAGGAGTGAATTTCCCTTCCTAGGGGTAGATTTCCTTTCACTTCCTGTTGTCTCCCTCCGTTTGTAAGTTGGATGTTTGTAACTAGGGGACCGTTTGTAATAGGATACTCATCTTATGGCTCGTATACACCATACATGCATGAAAACTGATGACAACTTTACCTCAGTTTTCATGTGTGTCAGTTATGTGCCCTATTCACACCATGTTGATGTCATGTCGGGTTTTTTTTCCTGTGCAGAAAACAGCATATACGTTGCAGATTCCTGCGCAGAAAAAAAATCTGCATGTGATTCCAGTGTTGTGGTGTAAACTGAGCACACAGAGAACTATTGTTTTTTGCGCCATTGCAGAATGCATGCAGAAAACTGATGTCTCTACACCATGGTGTGAACAAGGCCTTAATTGCGGTAAAGTAAATGATCTGTTCCGCTACAAGATGTTTTACTCCACACTTACACAATATAAAAAAAAAAAACTGAGCTTAAAGTAATACTGTACTAAAGGCTCGTATTTTTATTTTTTTATAACAAACATGTCATACTTACCTGCTCTGTGTAATGGTTTTGCACAAAGCAGCCCAGATCCTCCTCTTCTTTTTGGGTCCCCGCCGGCGGTCCTGCCACCCCCCCCTCCCCCCCTCCCCCCCATAGCAAGCCTCTTGCTTTGGCGGCACTTAAGCAGGCATGCTCCTGAGCCCTGCATCAGTGAATGGACATGGTCCATTCACACATGGACCGCAGCTTGGGCCATTCCCCACTCTCTCCTTATTGGCTCACTGATTGTGACTGACAGCAGCAGGAACCAATAGCTCCTGCTGCTGTATGAGCGAATGAAGAGAGACAGACCCAGGAGTGTCACTGCTCTCATGCACATCGCTGGATCAAAATGAGACTCAGGTAAGTATAAGTGGGGCTGGGAAGGGGAGCTGCACCCAGAAGGTTTTTTACCTTTATGCATAGAATGCATGAAGGTAAAAAACCTTCAGACTTTAGAAACACTTTAAAAAGGCTCATTTCCACAGCTGCCAGGTGCTATGCAATCAGGACTATAGTTCCATGAGTTATCGGCACATTATGTATTGTCATTTCTACATTGAATTTACATTAGCCTGCTAATGTAAATTCAACAACCTGTCAGAGAGCTTTTAAATTCTTGTGAACACAAATGAAACACTTACCGCATTGGTAAAAGTAACACCATGATCTCCAAGCAGTTCTTTAGTCTTTTTCAATGGAGTCTGCAAAAAAAAAGTATATTATTTATAATTGCACAATTAACAATTGTTCAACCATCATTAAAATATCTGTTCATATAGTATATAATGCTACAAATAAACATTGCACTATTAGAACACTTTCCATGTACATAACTTAAGCATAAAATATTCAATGATTCACGCCAGTAATAATGAAAAACTAAGCCTTGAAAAGGTTCCTTGTCTGTCATAATCAAAAATCCTGATTCATTAGAACATCGGAAAGTATGCAGTTCCTCGCAGCCACAGATCCGATGCAAATCTGCTCTGCAAGTCTGACTCTTATGCCAGCTATAGATGGTTAGAATATTGGCGGGTTCGGCAGGGACCGGCCAGGATTCAAACCATCTATGAGAAGGCCGATTGTACCCAAGTAGATCCATCAATCAACTTGGGTACAACAAGCAGGTCGGATTTTTTATGCAATTATTGCCAGTGGGTATATAGCAGCTAGCAATAATCACTGTGTGATCTCCCTGCAACCCCCCCTTGTCAGAACACAATGGCTCCGCAGGAGGGATCCCCCCATTAACACTGACTGTTGATGGGGGAATCAAGCAACTTTCTTTCCAGCAACCTGTGGCTACAGGAAAGAAAATTTGCACCATCTATGGACTACTTTCATAATAGAGAGAATGACGAAATATAAATGTCTGTAATGCTTTGATGTGGAACAAATATGTACACAAGGCCTTTCCTAAAAGCTACATTAGCTGTTCAAGGATGGATAAATAAAGGGTAATAGAACGGCTGAAATAATTTACTGAAGAAAATGCTATTCTAGGTTTCCATCAGTGCTGCTCACATATTTGAGGTCTAGGCACTTTGACTAAGTATTGACAAACTATTAGTAAAGAGGAAAGAAAATTGGGACTTTATATGAGGCAGTGACTAGCCAGATTCACATACCTCCATCTCGGTTACAGATCATAAAGAAAGGGGGGTTTGTGGGACTTTATATGAAGCACACAACTAAGAATGAATGAAACAATAGATATACAGCAACATATTAGCATACATACACATTAATAAATCGGTCTCATTAAATATCATCTAAACAAAAAAAAAAAAAAAAAAAATTAAATTTTATATATATATATATATATATATATATATATATATATATATATATATATATATATATATATATATATATATATATATATATATATATATATATATATATATATTTATTTTTTGTTTAGATGATATTTAATGAGACCGATTTATTAATGTGTATGTATGCTAATATGTTGCTGTATATCTATTGTTTCATTCATTCTTAGTTGTGTGCTTCATATAAAGTCCCACAAACCCCCCTTCCTTTATGATCTGTAACAGAGATGGAGGTATGTGAATCTGGTATGTGAAACGTGAACATAGTTAGATATGAAAATGATCTTATGTATAGGATCGATTCACGATTCGAAAAGATTCTAATACTGAACACATAGTTTCTGTGACGTAGCATCATAGGAAAACTCTACGAGTTTCGTGGATAACTTCCACTCATCAGGAGTGGATGCAAATTAGGTGTATCTATAATAAAATATAACATATGCCAGAATAGTATAATGATTGGTATAAAGAAAGGGGGGGGGGGGGGACAACAACTGGATCCCAGCACTCTTACCTAGGAGTATAATATACAGTCAGGTCCATAAAATATTGGGACATCGACACAATTCTAATCTTTTTGCCTCTATACACCACCACAATGGATTTGAAATGAAACAAACAAGATGTGCTTTAACTGCAGATTTTCAGCTTTAATTTGAGGGTATTTACATCCAAATCAGGTGAAGGAATTACAACATTTTGTATATGTGCCTCCAACTTTTTAAGGGACCAAAAGTAATGGGACAGATTAACAATCATCCATCAAACTTTCACTTTTTAATACTTGGTTGCAAATTCTTTGCAGTCAATTACAGCCTGAAGTCTGGAACGCATAGACATCACCAGACGCTGGGTTTCATCCCTGGTGATGCTCTGCCAGGCCTCTACTGCAACTGTCTTCAGTCCCTGCTTGTTCTTGGGGCATTTTCCCTTCAGTTTTGTCTTCAGCAAGTGAAATGCATGCTCAAATCGGATTCAGGTCAGGTGATTGACTTGGCCATTGCATAACATTCCACTTATTTCCCTTAAAAAACTCTTTGGTTGCTTTTGCAGTATGCTTCGGGTCATTGTCCATCTGCACTGTGAAGCGCCGTCCAATGAGTTCTGAAGCATTTTGCTGAATACGAGCAGATAATATTGCCCGAAACACTTCAGAATTCATCCTGCTGCTTTTGTCAGCAGTCACATCATCAATAAATACAAGAGAACCAGTTCCATTGGCAGCCATACATGCCCACGCCATGACACTACCACCACCATGCTTCACTGATGAGGTGGTATGCTTTGGATCATGAGCAGTTCCTTTCCTTCTCCATACTCAACTCTTGCCATCACTCTGGTACAAGTTGATCTTGGTCTCATCTGTCCATAGAATGTTGTTCCAGAACTGTGAAGGCTTTTTTAGATGTTATTTGGCAAACTCTAATCTGCCCTTCCTGTTTTTGACGCTCACCAATGGTTTACATCTTGTGGTGAACCCTCTGTATTCACTCTGGTGAAGTCTTCTCTTGATTGTTGACTTTGACACACATACACCTACCTCCTGGAGAGTGTTCTTGATCTGGCCAACTGTTGTGAAGGGTGTTTTCTTCACCAGGGAAAGAATTCTTCGGTCATCCACCACAGTTGTTTTCCGTGGTCTTCTGGGTCTTTTGGTGTTGCTGAGCTCACTGGTGCATTCTAAGGATGTTCTAAACAGTTGATTTGGCCACACCTAATGTTTTTGCTATCTCTCTGATGGGTTTGTTTTGTTTTTTCAGCCTAATGATGGCTTGCTTCACTGATAGTGACAGCTCTTTGGATCTCATTTTGAGAGTTGACAGCAACAGATTCCAAATGCAAATAGCACACTTGAAATTAACTCTGGACCTTTTATCTACTCCTTGTAAATGGGATAATGAGGGAATTATTATATTATTATTATACAGGATTTATATAGCGCCGACAGTTTACGCACATACAACAACACACACCTGGCCATGGAACAGCTGAGCAGCCAATTGTCCCATTACTTTTGGTCCCTTAAAAAGTGGGAGGCACATATATAAACTGTTGAAATTTCTACACTGTTCACCTGATTTTGATGTAAATATCCTCAAATTAAAGTTGAAAGTCTGCAGTTAAAGCACATCTTGTTTGTTTCATTTCAAATCCATTGTGGTGGTGTATAGAGCCAAAAAGATTAGAATTGTGCCGATGTCCCAATATTTATGGACCTGGCTGTAGATCAAAACTATTGATATCAGTAACTGTGGGAAAAACATCATCCTCGGGAGCTGAGGTGGTAATATCTGCGGCAAAAAGGCGGCACGAACACCTGGAGTTGTACATCTATTGGAATGTGGTCCCCGGTTACCAGTTGTGATTTGTAATTGATGCTGTATATAAAATTCCAAAGAGCTTCTGTGAGAAATAAGAAATCAATGGGAGTGATTGCACAACTGATAAACTAAGGGCAAAAGAAAGTGGATCGGTGCGGCAGCGCAAATGCGGGGTCGCACCAATTCAGACGCTGCTATTGCCGGCAAAATCAAATCGCATCAATGTGAAACAGGGCTAAAGGGAGTGATGGGAAAAAAAGTTACCGTGTAGAAGCTAGTGAGTGAACGATGGAAACCAAATAGTACCTTAGACTTTGAATAAAGAGCATGAACCAGGATAGTGCAGTGTCTCAGGAGGGTAGAAGACAAATTGTGGTATATGTAAAGGCAATCGGCCATAGATAACCACCAACGTCACGCTACATGGTCAATGGGGAGGCAGTGTCAGTGCCTGGGCGTCCATTGACACCCAGCAATTGGCGTCCAAACCCTCTCTCGTGGTGCACACAGCTGTAGAAACACCACATGTCGGCGTGACGAAGTGACATCATCCGCTCGGCATGTGGGCGTTCCGTCGATCCGCATCAGGCGCCCTTCCCTCATTATAATGGGAGAGGCCCCCGATGCAGATCGCAGCTCCCAGGGACGAAGAAAACCAGAGCCACCTCCAGTACACACCTAAAGTATAAACCCCCATATATTACAATAGAGCTGCACGATTCTGGCTAAAATGAGAATGACGATTTTTTTGCTTAGAGGATAGATCAGGATTCTCTCGTGATTCTCACGGCGTAACATCATCTTTCACATTAAAACAAGAAAAAAATTGTGCTAACTTTACTGTTTCGGCTTTTTTTTATTTATTGAAGTGTATTTTTTCCCCAAAAATTGCATTTGAAAGACCGCTGGGCAAATACAATGTGACATAAAATATTGCAGCAATTGCCATTTTATTCCCTAGGGTCTCTGCTAAAATATTATATATATATATATATATATATATATATATATATATATATATATATATATATATATATGTGTTCCAAGTAATTTTTTGGCCAAAAAATATTGATTTTAACTTAAAGCGGAAGTAAACCCACCCATAAAACAGTTTTATTTCCGGCACGTGCCGGAAATGTAACACTACCATTGGTTGTGCTCTCAACCAAACTGTCAAGCCATCCAATGGCTGGTGTCTAAACTGATCACATATGCAGTATCATGGCAGTTGTAGATTAAACAAAGGCAAAGATGGCAGCTTCCTTGGCTAAAAACGATAGGGGGGTTTACTTACACTTTAAGAAAGAAGTGTCAGAAAAATATTTAGACTTTAAGTGGTTAAACTTCCTACATTTACACTTGTTTAAAACTTGGCAGATTGCCTGATCCCTTTGATCCAAGAAGGAAATTAGTTACAATGTTTCAAGTTCTAAACTTGGCAGACTGCCCTGATGCTTTCTTTTGACAGCTGAGTGAGCAGATAATCTCTCTACTTGTTTATATGAAAGAATCGGCAAACTCAGCAGGACAGATCCTCAGAGGGGGTGAATCGAGATCACGATTTTTTAACGATTAATTGTGCAGCTCTATTTTACAATTGTATTGGCAGATGTATGTCACAGGCTAAACATGTATAAAGTACATAGTTGTGTGCTTCCATCCCTAACAAAAGTATTACTGTCCATCTGGTATTCGTCCATTAATTCCAGCAAAATTGTTAAAAGGGACCCACCCCTTTCACTAGAAATCATATGAGCATGTAGCTCTGCATGCAATCATTTTACATTCTATTAGTTAAATATTTTTTTTCTTTTAGTTACAATTACTGTTTTTCCACTTCCTGGTTGGGTGAGGCACAGGTGACGTAACCCTGGCCTCACTGATGTGCACGGTCACATGTAAAAAATGTTCTTCTCTCCACTCTGTATTCAAAACAAAAAAAAAAAAAAAAAAAGGTTTTGCCTTTAGTTCCACTTTAAAAAGGAGAAGTTTGCCTTCTTTAACATGTTACATCAGCACCGGCCAGCCACGCCACTCATTCACAGAGCCTTTGAGGCTGTCGGCTTGTAGTTCTCAATGACCTACCAAGGTGCTGTTGAGCACTCTGGGTAGTTAATGGAGTATTCCTGGCAGTGTGCAACTGCCTTCCTGTACAAAGTAGGAGCAGAAAGCTTACACAGAATGTCTGTAAGAGCCCCACATAGCACCCACGATCTGATCGCAGGCCCAATGCTTTGCAGGCTCATAGTGAAAAATAAATAAATGCACATTTTTTTAACTGCAAAAACAATCTTATTATTATTTTTTTTTTTTTTTTTTACAAAGGTGAACTTATCTTTAAGTGTCATCTACAGTTGTCACTTCGGAGGTAAAGACAAGTAGCACTTCTTATCGAGTAAATAATTGCCAGTAAGAAGTACTGTCTGTTTCATCCATAGCAAATAGGCTCCAACAGACTTATTCAATAAAGCAAAGTGTATTAATCCAGATCAACCTCACAGAATCAGTAAACTATAATCTGATGGCTTACTATGGACTACAGGACTTGTAGCTTTGCTAATTGTACTGCCTTGTTAAATAAATCTGCAATTTACATTTTCTCTGGTGGAGAATGGAGTGCTGTTATTGATGGATTTTACTAGCACTCACGAGACGGATTCAAATGTATATAAAAATATATCAAAACTTTATTAATAAACAAATTTCTAAAAAAAAAAAAAAAAAAAAAAAAAAAGGGGGACACACCACACATCATGCGTATAATGGTTCATTAAAACAAATACAGCCATAATGTGATACATATATCCCATATAGGGACTACCATACATACAACAATATGTGCTTAAGGATGCCAAGAAAGAGGTGTGTGTATTTTTCTGTGTACAATAGAAAACAGACACTTGACACCACCGTCACACATGAAGAAGACTACTTATGTAGATGAGTTTTTGTTTTTTTTTTTGCGAGAAATACAATATCAATGGTTCCTCTTATATAACTGGAATATCGATACTGATAAGCACATCAAGTTTCAATTCCAGGGCTGGTATACCTATAAGTGGGCAGGAGGGCATGTGATCACCTGCTACACCAAAACCATCCTGCATGCCTTTTACCAACGTAGGCATACCTTGAGAGGGCTACTCCCCCAAAAAGAGGTGCCGCGGCCTAAAGTAGCAATGCCTGAAGCTGATGGCCGAAAGTTCCTCAGCACCAGCAGTTCCCAGGGTGGGTGCAAAAAGGTGAATCTGAAAAATGTACGTTGTATTTCAAAATAAATGGCTTTTGTTTAAATTGATCTAGCAATGTCCTAGTACCATGCTGGGTCCTGTGTTGGGTTACCTATTCAGGCAACTACAGCAGAAGTTCTAATGGTTTACGATATATAGGAATCCTTCAGGGAGGACTCCACAAGCTCCCTGCTTACCTCCCTAGTTACAACACCAAATTATTTATTATATCCAGTACAATGAATTTTGTAGAATTGAATATTATTGAATGTGTATTTAAAATCGATAATGAATTTTGTAACCATTGTCAACACCATTAATTTTATTTATTACATGTACTTATATAGTGTTGTCAATTTGTTACATATGTATTGTACATTCACATCAGTCTCTGTCCTCAAGCAGCTTACAATCTAAGGTCTCTAGTTCACATTCATATACTAGGGCCAATTCAGACAGGATCCAATTAGCCTATCAGCATGTCTTTGGAGTGTGGGAGGAAACTGGAGATCCCGGAGGAAACCCACGCAGGCACAGGGAGAACATGCAAACTTCAGGCAGGTAGTGTCATGGTTGGGATTCCAACTAATGACCCCAGCGCTGCTGAGCGGAAGTGCTAACCACTTAGCTACAGGAAGGGTCAGCAACACACCTTTTTATGGGTAAGTGGAAGGCAGGTAGGTTACATAAAGCCCCTAATGCTTGAACTCCTAAAAGACATATGGAGTTCTGAAGAGCACATGGCACTAGTGTTTTGGGAGGGGAGCCCTCTAAAAAGCACCCTGCTCTATGCAAAAAGGGCACGTGAGCTTGTTTCAGCTAAGGTAGAAAGGGGGGGGGGGGACTGTCATCTTACTCTTAACATTGGGTATACCAGCCCACAAGCTGTAACATGATGGGATTAATACTAAACTGTACATCAGGGGTCAGCAACCATTTTCCACTTAAGGGCCAGATTCAATGTATGTGAATGCATGGAGGGCTGCATTCAGATGCTAATAAATGAAGATAATAATAATCCTAACATAGTAATTATAACAGTACAGGTTTACCTCACGTTAAGGTGCTTGATTAAAGTGGATGTAAACCCAATGTCATCCTTTCTAAACTACTGCCATAGGGGTTATCTATAAGGATATACATGCCTCCTGCATGTATCTTTACCTGTCAAATGTCTCCCCTCTGCCTTTTATTAGACCCGAAAAACTGCATATTCTAGTGGGTGGGTCTGTTGTCTGGAGCTCGGTGGGTGGAGTCGTGATGTCAGTAGACTCCCCGCCCACCTCTACACTCCCCTTGTCAATATGTGTATTTCTAACACTGAACTTCTGCTATGATCTCTAACATCCAGTGAAAAGACAGGAAAGTAACCACATGTCTTCAGCATGCCAAATCATGCTGAGGTGTGGAACAGCCAATCCTTGCAGAGCTGCTGAAGAAAGGAGTGGGGGAGGGAATTAAAAAATACTGCATGTCTCTTAGGCTGAAGCATGAGATATGTAAATCACCTGTCACTCACAGCAAGGGGGAGGATTTGACAAAGTTTTTCTCAGTTTGTCAAGAATTGTCTCACTGAACAATAAAAGAGGATTGCTCAGAGATGGATTAACTCTGTGTGGCAAGACTGGGCTCAAATGATAGCAAATCTTATACTCTACAGTATAATAAAAAAACAAAATTCGGGTTTACATCCACTTTAATACAAAACCAGTTCACCCTGAGGAAACATGTGGTTGTGGATTCAGATTTTACTACCCCATCCTGGCACCCAAGGCATCCAGCATTGTCTGGAGATGGGGTTCCTGTCCCTAAGGGATATGGGTGCCCCATCCCTAGGAGAGATGAGGTTCCCGACCCATAGTGTCCTCTGCCCCCCTGCCCCATAGCAGTTTCCTGTGCCCCCCCCCAAAAAAGCAGTGTCCTCTGTCCCCTGCCATTTAGCGGTGGCGGGCCAGGTGTGACCCGCAGGTAAAGCAGGTCAAAATCAGCATCACGCACACTACACAATTAAGTGTTGCAAACAGCAAAATTCACCCAATATGCAAGTATATTTAATCACTTTTACTGGATTGAAAAAAAAATTAAAAAATGGCACCAAACTCATGGCTCAACTCCCTAAAAATGGAATGCCCCTCACTTTTCCTGCTGCATCTCTGAGACGGAACAGAAGTGGTGGAATTTTTACGAATGGCATACAAACAGCAAAAATAAACTTCCCTACTGTAGCATAGCCACACCATAGGTATCTCATGTCCTTTGCCAAAAAATGGCTGTGATGTGAGCAGGAGGAGACCTAAGAAAACTGTCCACAACCCTTGGAACAACAAACCTCCAAATGGAAAGTGCTCACTGGATCACTAATGAACAAGCCATCTTACATTCACTAAACATTTCTACTTTTACTTGCAACTACTATTTTTGCACCTCCTGGTTGAGTGAGGCACTGGTGAGGTTACCAGGGCCTCACAGTAGAGCTGCACGATTCTGGCTAAAACGAGAATCACAATTTTTTTGCTTATAATAAAGATCACGATTCTCGTGGTGTAACATCTTTCACATTATACAAAAAAATTGGGCTAACTTTACTGATTAGTTTTTTTTTTTTAAGTGTATTTTTTCATTAAAAAAATTGCATTTGAAAAACCGCTGCGCAAGTACGGTGTGACATAAAACATTGCAACAGCCACCATTTTATTCTCTAGGGTCTCTGCTAAAAATATATATCATGTTTGGGTGCTCCAAGTAATTTTCTAGCAGAAAATAATGATTATTACTTGTAAGCAACAAAGGTCAGAAAAGGTTTGGTCTTTAAAGGAAAGAACTATGAGGGAAGTTTAACCATTTGATAGGATTGTTTCTACTTATTTGTGGTTGTACTAAAACTTGGCAGGCTGCCTGGATTTTTTTTTTCTTTCCAGCTGTGAGAACTCTGCACTTGTTAGAAAAAGATTGTGACATGCTGTTTTGAAGATCGGGAAGGGAAAAAGATCGCGATTTCGATTCCTAATGATTAATTGTGCAGCTCTACCTCACAGCTGCCTTTTGGGAAAGCTACACCACCAGCGCCTTCCTCTTGAGTAAGGATAAGCTCAGGTGTGTTTGCAAACAGCATGTGCAGAGCCCGCCAGGAAGCCGGCACCGCACGGCGCTAATCACAGGCAGTGAGACATTTCCCGATCTCTGCAGCCACGCATCGGGACAATGTCTCACTGCTTGTGATTAGCGCTCCGCAGTGCTGACTACCTGGTGGGCTCTGCACGTGCTGTTTGCGAACACACCTGAGCTCATCCTTACTCCTGAGTAAGGATGAGCTCCGGCGTGTTCGCATGGCGCACGTGCCGAGCCCGCCAGGAAGTCGGCACGGCGCAGCGCTAATCACAGGCAGGGAGACATTTCCCGATCTCTGCAGCCGCACATCGGGAAATGTCTCACTGCTTGTGATTAGCGCTGCCCCGTGCCGACTTCCTGGCGGGCTCGGCACGTGCGCCATGCGAACACGCCGGAGCTCATCCCTACTCCTGAGATGCGCATTGTCACGTGTTCCAGGAAATAAAGGGAGATAGATTCATCTGTCCTAAGGCCGGCCATAGACTGTTCGAATCTGAAACCTGCTGAACTGGCTGAGATTCGAATTGTGTGTTGGCAGGCTACTTGGATACAACCTGCCTGTTGGACAGCTTCCTCCAACCACCCCTGTCAGCAGCAGACAATTGCTCAGCCGGAGGGATTCCCCTGTCAGCACCGTCTGTTTTAATAGGGGAAATCGCCTGAATTTCTTTCCTGCAAAATGGCCACAAGGAGTAGAACAGGAAGGACAAGAAGCCTGTAATAAACAATCATTATCTGTTTGTAGATTGTGATAACTAAAACTTTCTAAAAGGTGTCTTTGTTGTCATTTTATGATAAGGGAGATTTACTCTAAGTAAATAAAAATGTGCACACCTGTTAAACCTGCTTCAAAACACAAGTCAAAGGCAGAAAAACAGAGTCCATCGGCTGCTGGAGTGCACACAAATTCCTTATTTATGGTTTTTCAGAGTACAAAACTGCTGAACTCGCCCTTCTTTGTCTATGTGGTCTGCTGAAGAGGAAAATATATTTAAAGATCCCCCCTGACTTATACTCATCTTCCCCATCAGGCTATTCCTCTTTGGGGGGGGGGGGGGGGGGTCAGGAGTCCAAATCTTGTTTTTAACTGAATTCCAAGGACACAGGTTAATATTTACATAGATGAAATATACTTTATAGGAGGGTGCCAAAAGAATTTCACACCCCCCTCCCCCTTAGTTTGAATTCCTCTTACCAGCAATTGGTCTCAGAAAAGTGTCTGGAGCAGGAGATAAGTGCCAGTTATCAATGCAGCCTCCTCTTCCTAGCTGCATTGTTGGACAGCTATGTGGGGGTAGGGGAAAGGGCAACTTGTCCAACCACATAGCTAGCTTTCTACAGCATGTCGGAAGATGGTGCAATGTACTACATGTACTTTGTCCCCCTCCTCACTACCCTCTAGCTCAGGGATCTATAAACAAAGGGCCAGTTTACTGTCCTTCAGACTTTGGGGGGGGGGGGGGGTGTTGTTGGGGCCAGCAGGAATAAAACCGTTTTTCTGGCATCGGTGTGAACAGTGCCCAATCTTTGTTACTAAAGGTGAGGAATAGCCTACCCCTCTTGGTGTCGGTGGCACAAATTATGTCCCACTGCTGGCGTCGGTGGCACAAATTATGTCCCACTGCTGGCGTCGGTGGCACAAATTATGTCCCACTGCTGGCGTCGGTGGCACAAATTATGTCCCACTGCTGGCGTCGGTGGCACAAATTATGTCCCACTGCTGGCATCGGTGGCACAAATTATGTCCCACTGCTGGCGTCGGTGGCACAAATTATGTCCCACTGCTGGCGTCGGTGGCACAAATTATGTCCCACTGCTGGTTTCTTTCAGGTCCCAATCCTTCACTTATGATGAGGCCCTTCTTCGGACGTCCACATCACTGCCCCCATGATATGGACAATTCCTAATGGCTGTCCAGCTGCTGGATCCCCTCAGAATGCAGAAGAGGAATGACATGATTGCGAGGGCACCACACAGCGAGGGCTAACCTGCACATCTGGAATGGTGGACCCTGCAGCAGGAAAACAGCTGTGGCGAGGGACCTGGATTGTAGACTTAGGCCGGCCATACCCAGTTTGAATCTTGGCTGGCACGGCAGGAACAGGCCGAGATTCGAACCGTTACTGGGCAGGCTGAATGTACCAAGCGGATCAATCAACTTGGGTACAACCAGCCTGCTGGATTCTCTTGCAATGATCACTGTCTTCTCCTGACAAGGGCAGCTTCCCACAACCGTCCCCCCAGAAGAAGACAATTGTGGATTGCCCTGTCAGCATGGTCTGTGTTAATGAGGGAATCGTGTGAATTTCTTCCCTGCAACCCGTGGTTGCAGGACAGAAATTTGCACCATAATGGGGGCAAAAAACCCTATATGATAGGTTATAGGATGCGAAAACTTTAGTTTTTGCCCAGACTTGGGCTTTAGGGTGGGCTCACTTGTGTGATGCTGTGCTGCCTCACATTTTTTTCATGAGTAGGGCACCCCATTAATTCGATTAGGCTGCCAAATGCATCCAAATCACACAAAAGAAGTGCATGACCCTATTTTTTTTGTTTTTTTATTTCACTGCATCAAAACGCATAGTACTTTGTTACCCTACATTATGGCATGCGATTTTCTGCGCACATTAGTAAAGTGCGTCAGGTTCCGTTACAGAAGAACAGCGTCACCACACACCTGCAAAAGTGACATTTCTGAATCGCACAAATATGAACCTAGCCTAAAAGTTCCTAATCCTGGGAAACGCTTCCAAAACGCGTGGGGTGTTTCCAAAGCGTTCATCAGGCGTTGGATTTGTATTGGCGGGCCCTAAAAATGGTATGTGTGACCCAAAGAAAGACAAAGAGCCAAACACACACGGAGGAGGAGACACACATAGGACAAAGTGACAGTCCATATACCCCCCAATGAGAACAGCTAGTTACCATGCCGCCCAAGGAGACATCCTGGTCATCTGTGAGGATCAGCACTATGTTCGGTCTCCGGGATACCCCCTCCACAGCCAATAAACACAGCGAAGCTGAGAAGAGCAGACAAAGCCATGTCCCCGGAGAGCCCACACAACTCATCCTCCTCTCATACAAAGTCCCCATCTTCTAGTTCAATACATGCACTGTGCACACACGCACACAGCCCACAAGAGGAAGTAGCACTATACTGGTCAGCTGACCAGTTTCACATCACATGCCTGACAATAACAGGAAGAAGGGAGAGGGGGGAGGAAGAAACGTACACAGGAGGCGTGTCAGCCCACTAGGGGGCGTGCGTGTGTGTTCTCATCTCATCTCTTCCTACACTGTGCAGGAGTTTTGTCAGATTTGGCGACCCGTCAGAATGTTTAACGGAAGTGACGTTTTGTCACCGCCATCTTGCTACACCCCGCACTCGTCCACAGTAAGGATACACTGAGAAGGGGGAAAGTGGACATCTTGTTACACCCACCGCCGTTTTGCATTATACACTTATTTTTCACTGTAAACGGAGGTTTTATATTGAAATACAGTACTTAGAACTCCGTCTGACAGTTTATATGTCGAATTTTAAAAATTTCAGTGACAGCGGCGTTGCCTAGTATTCATTGAGAAAAATGCAAGGTGTTGTGTGAATGGTCATATATCCCAACTGTCCCTGATTTCGAGGGACTGTCCCTGATTTGGAGCATTGTCCCTCTGTCCCTCTTTCCCCCTCATTTGTCCCTCATTTTGGTCTGATCTATATAGTTGTATATAAAATGCACTTTTTATCTTTCAAAAAAGTGTTTCCCAGAGCTAAGCTAGAGTTGCCACCTCATCCCTTTAAACCCAAACACATATTAATTACACAGGTTCTGTGGCTGATTAAGGTGGTAATTAAACTCACTTGGTGCCTTATCTGCATTAAATTAGCCTCAGAACCTGTGTAATTAATATGTGTTAAGGTTTAAAGGGATGAGGTGGCAGCCCTAAACTAAACCTTTCTTCCAAATTCTAAATTGCTGCATTTGTACATTTTAAAAGCCAGTATAAAGGAATAGTTGTGGTTAAAAAAAAGCCTTTGTGGATTTAATTAACTTTTTTGGGGGTTAATTCTCCTTTAAGGGGGTGTGGCAGGGGGCGTGTCCCACGTCTACATACATTTGCTGCTAGGTGTCCCATAGTTGCCAACAGTCCCGATTTTTCCGGGACAATCCTGATTTTGGGACCCTCTTCCCGATCGGAGGCTGTCCCGAATCGGGATTTGCCCAGGGAAAATCGGGAATGTTTGCAATTTAAATTTTTTTGGAAGCTGGCTACAGGAAAATAGCCGCCGGGGCCGCCGCCGCTAGATCGCTCCCCCTTGGGTTCAGTAGAGAGTTGAAGGGGGCTAGATCCGTGCAGCTAATGAATCGGTTTCTCCTCTCACACGAATCGGCTCCTCCCCTCTCCACTGAACACCCAGCGCCGGCGGCCGCGGCTGTATGTGCTCACTGCTGGGGCCTGGGGGGCGTTATGGGAGGGGAGGGTCTGCACTGATGGAGGAGGGTCTGCTGAGGGCGTATGCACTGATGGAGGGGGGTCTGCTGAGGGCGTCTGCACTGATGGAGGGGGGTCTGCTGAGGGCGTCTGCACTGATGGAGGGGGGTCTGCACTGAGGGGGGTCTGCTCTGAGGGGGTCTGCACTGATGGAGGGGGGTCTGCACTGAGGGGGGGTCTACACTGAGGGGGGTCTGCTCTGAGGAGGTCTGCACTGATGGAGGGGGGTCTGCTGAGGGGGTCTGCACTGGGGGAGGATCTGCTCTGAGGTGGTCTGCACTGATGGAGGGGAGTCTGCTGAGGGGGTCTGCACTGAGGGGGGTCTGCTCTGAGGGGGTCTGCACTGATGGAGGGGGGTCTGCTGAGAGCATCTGCACTGATGGAGGGGGGTCTGCTCTGAGGGGGTCTGCACTGATGGAGTGGGGTCTGCTCTGAGGGGGTCTGCACTGATGGAGCGGGGTCTGCTGAGGGGGTCTGCACTGATGGAGGGGGTCTGCTCTGAGGGGGTCTGCACTGATGGAGGGGGGTCTGCTCTGAGGGGGTCTGCACTGATGGAGGGGGGTCTGCTCTGAGGGGGTCTGCACTGATGGAGGGGGGTTTGCTGAGGGGGTCTGCACTGATGGAGGGGGGTCTGCTCTGAGGGGGTCTGCACTGATGGAGGGGGGGTCTGCTCTGAGGGGGTCTGCACTGATGGAGGGGGGTCTGCACTGATGGAGGGGGGTCTGCTCTGAGGGGGTCTGCACTAATGGAGGGGGGTCTGCACTGATGGAGGGGGGTCTGCTCTGAGGGGGTCTGCACTGATGGAGGGGGGTCTGCTCTGAGGGGGTCTGCACTGATGGAGGGGGGTTTGCTGAGGGGGTCTGCACTGATGGAGGGGGGTTTGCTCTGAGGGGGTCTGCTCTGAGGGGGTCTGCACTGATGGAGGGGGGGTCTGCTCTGAGGGGGTAGGCACTTATGGAGGGGAGTCTGCTCTGAGGGGGTCTGCACTGATGGAGGGGGGGTCTGCACTGATGGAGTGGGGTCTGCACTGATTAAGGGGGGTCTGCCCTGATGGAGGGGGTCTGCCCTGATGGAGGGGGGTCTGCACTGATGAAGGGGGGTCTGCTCTGAGGTGGTCTGCACTGATGGAGGGGGGTCTGCTCTGAGGGGGTCTGCACTGATGGAGGGGGGTCTGCTCTGAGGAGGTCTGCACTGATGGAGGGGGGTCTGCTCTGAGGGGGTCTGCACTGATGGAGGGGGGTCTGCTCTGAGGGGGTCTGCACTGATGGAGGGGGTCTGCTCTGAGGGGGTCTGCACTGATGGAGGGGGGTCTGCACTGATGGAGGGGGGTCTGCTCTGAGGGGGTCTGCACTGATGGAGGGGGGTCTGCACTGAGGGGTCTGCACTGATGGAGGGGGGTCTGCTCTGAGGGGGTCTGCACTGATGGAGGGGGGTCTTCTCTGATGGAGGAGGGTCTGCTCTGAGGGGGTCTGCACTGATGGAGGGGGATCTGCACTGATGGAGGGGGGTCTGCTCTGAGGTCTGCATTGATGGAGGGGGGTCCCATTGATGGAGTGTCAGGAAATGTTCCATCCGCTGGTAATACCTGTTATTTGGCATGCAGTACTGAGGTCCACCAGCAGGTGTCTCCTGGCAGTTTGGAACTGTCAGGAGAGCTTTTCCCTGTTAATAGTATATCATCTTTGGGCCGCAGTACTGGCGTCTACCAGCGGATGGATCCTGGCAGTGTGGAGCAGACAGTACCTCCTGCAATCAGGTGTCACTTGAGGCCAATCACAGGCCTATAAATACCCGGCAAACATTCACATGTTTGCCTTGATTTCTTCATTGCCTCCTGCCCTGATCCTGTGCCCTGATCCTGTGCCCTGATCCTGTGCCCTGATCCTGTGCCCTGATCCTGTGCCCTGATCCTGTGCCCTGATCCTGTGCCCTGATCCTATCCCACCTGTTACCTCGCATCCCTGCCTGCAGTCTGACCCATCCATTCTCTCCCTGTCCTGTGTTCCAAACCCCATCTGCTGACCTCCCTGTGTATGACCTTGGCCTGGCTTACGTTTATGTCTCTGGAACATCCCCTGTCCATCTGCTGATCTGCTGTGTATGACCCTGGCCTGGCTATTGTTTATGATCCTGGTATTTCCCATTTATTGCACTTCTCTGTCTGTTGTTATTTGTGGGTCTCTGTCTGTGGTTGGTTATTGCACTGTGTTATATTAGAGTTGGTTGTATTATATTACTCACTTTCTTTAATAAATTATTATATTTTCACGCATATACGTTTGGGTGTCCTCTGTCGCAGATCACACGGTTCTGGTCACACCGGTTCATGACATGGAGGTGGGAGCCGGGTCTGCATTGATGGAGGGGGGTCTGCACTGAGGGGGTCTATACTGACTCTGCTGGGGGCATCTGATGCAAGGAGGGACTCTGCTGGGGCATCTGATGCAAGGAGGGACTCTGCTGGGGCCCCTGATACGAGGACAGACTCTGCTGGAGACACCTGATGCAAGAACAGACTCTGCTGGGGGCACCTGATGCAAGAACGGACTCTGCTGGGGGCACCTGATGCAAGGACGGACTCTGCTGGTGGCACCTGATGCAAGAACGGACTCTGCTGGGGCACCTGATGCAAGAACGGACTCTGCTGGTGGCACCTGATGCAAGGACGGACTCTGCTGGTGGCACCTGATGCAAGGACGGACTCTGCTGGTGGCACCTGATGCAAGGACGGACTCTGCTGGTGGCACCTGATGCAAGGACGGACTCTGCTGGTGGCACCTGATGCAAGGATGGACTCTGCTGGTGGCAGGTGACACGCTCAGGGATCCCACTGATTCAGCATTATGGTGAGTTGAATGATTTAATTTTATATCACAATGTAATAATAGAAATAATGCGCTTCAATCATCCTGATACCATAACAATCATGGTGCCGGGATGATTGAAGCGCTAACACCAGGTGTTTGGAGTATCTTTATCTGCTGATTGTTAAACTTTCTAGAATACACATATTTCTTTTGTTGTGTAGGATCTGAGGCTGCTGTCCCTCCATTCCTCTCTCCCTTTTTCCCTCTCCATCTCTTATTCATCTCAGACTCTAAGCACACCCCCTTTGCGCCACGCCCATTTAAGCTACGCCCACTATTTCATGTAAACCACACCCATTTTCACCGCGGCACGCAAGTTTTTTTTTTAGTGCTAAGCCACGCCCACAAACGCATGCTCCGTCCCCTAATTATTATATGGCTCCACCTACAGCCAAAAAAGTGTCCCACATGTTTTTTTTGCAATGTTGGCAACTATGGTGTCCCTCATTCCCATCTCAAAATGTTGGGAGGTATGTGAATGGTGCCCCTGTGTGAGCCAGCCATGTGACAGCCTGTGGTTATTTTACAGTAGGGATGGGCTCAGGCATGTTCAGATCGTAGTCCCAACCCACCTGAGCAATCCCTCACTGCACACCGCCAATCATGAGCAGCGTGTATCTGTGTAGCTGCAGCCGGGAAATGTCACTGCCCATGATTGGCAGTGTGCAGTGAGGGCTTCCTGGTGGGATTGCTCAGGTAGGTTAGGACTATGATCCAAACACGCCTGTGCCCATCTCTACTATACAGCAGTGTGGCCGCTTGGCACAAGGACTGGAAGACTGCGGCAATCATTGAAGTAATGCCAACTATTTTTTTTTAAATTATTATACAGGATTTATATAGCGCCAACAGTTTGTGCAGCGCTTTACAACATGAGGGCAGACATTACAGTTACATTACAATTTGGTACAAGAGGAATCAGAAAGCTCTGCTCGTTAGAGTTTACAATCTAGGAGGGAGGGTCAATTGATACAAAAGGTAATAGCTGTGAGGAATGAGCTGATGGAGAAAGTAAAACAGTGTATTAGTTAGAAGCAGAATAAGCTTCTTTAAAGAGAAGGGTTTTCAGGGATCGCCTAAAGATGGATAGATTAAGGGATAGTCGGACAGTTTGGGGTAGGGAGTTCCAAAGGATGGGAGAAGCTCTGGAGAAATCCTGGAGGTGAGCATGGGAGGAGGTGACAAGGGAGCTAGAGAGCAGGAGGTCTTGGGAGGACCGAAGAGAGCGTCTTGGTTGGTATTTTGAGACTAGGTTAATGATGTAGCTGGGGGCAGAGTTGTGGATGGCTTTGTAAATTATTGTTAGTACTTTGAATTTTATTCATTGGGTGAGTGGAAGCCAGTGCAGGGATTGGCACTACTACAGATTACAACAACTACTACTGATTCCCTTTCCTCCACAGCGCTCCCATATGTATACTTAGATTAGTCTAAGCTGGATCAATATAACTACGCAATACAATCTATTCCTGGAATTCAGTTTTAAAGGATTAGTTCACGTTTATCAAAAAATGCCTATGCAGATGTAGCACCCTGATGTTAAGGCAGGGCTGCTATCAAATTTAGTTGCCAGGCAGTAGTTGCCTTGGCCAATTGTTAGGAGATCAATTGATTTCCCCTAATTCTGGAATTGCTGGACTTTTCTGTTCTGTCACCAGGTGGCATTGTAGTCGGTGACATTAAGTAAGACAAGGGCATAGCAAGGACAGATTAGGAATGAATGGGGTGTCTCAGCCAATGGGCAGGGCTTTTCTTGGGTCCCATGTTCAAGTGAATGGGGGCTTCCCGTATTCGTGTGCAATGCATTAAATTGTGGGGCGATGCTGTGGGGGTTAAACAGGTGGTGAGGAGGTGATATAACACCTCCTCCCTGTCTGTCAAATGCCCTCTAAAGAACAATACAAATGTGGATTGCTCTTCAGAGGGCACCACATGTGTAAATGAGCCGTAAGGCTGTTCAGCCATTCTAGTATATTCTGTGGAATGAGCTTGGGGCCAGGGGAAGGAACAGAACTGTTTAACCCCTGGGCTCAAGCACTTACCTTCTGCGTTTCTCTGCACTGTTCCATGTTTACCAGGCACCAACGGTCTAATGCTTGTGAAGCGGTTCAAACACTTTAATCAGAGACTCAACGTCCACTTCATAGGTGTGCCCAGCCTGTTGCGTTAGGTTGTGCACCCCCCCAAAGCAAAGCCCAAATACACGTGTGTGTGTATATGTGTGTGTGTGTGTGTGTGTGTGTGTGTGTGTGTGTGTGTATGTATGTATGTATGTATATATATATATATATATATATATATATATATATATATATATATATAGCAGAGTGACAGGGAAAGGGCACAGTGACATGGAGGGGCAGAGTGACAGGGAGGGGGACAGGCAGAGTGATAGGAGGACATGTGGAGGGGACACACTATTCTCGCTCATATACAGGACACTGTGTGTTATGCTGGCACTGGGCCTGACTCCCGATCATCACATATAACACAGAGGTGATAGCACAGAATCCTAAGAATTCCTCCCCCCTCCCTCCTCAGGTCAGTGTTTTTCTTCCCCAGCCAAGTATTGTGAATGTAGCTTATTCTGCGGCTGGTCTCCTGCACGGTCTGTTCCCGGTCAGCTGTCTGTGTGATAAACTACATACTGTAGATGCTGATCGGCCGATCATGGAGCTCCTATCCCCGATCCAGCGCACTGTCCTCCAATTCTCCACTGACACCCGAACACTGAGAGGGCACTGCTGGCCAGACTCTTTATTCTATAGCGGTCTCGTCCTCTGTAAAGTTGTCCAGGGTTCGAGTACCCTCAGTGTCTGCCGGGCACCTCTTCTCCTCCTGTGCATTGTCTGAGAAAGTCATGTGAGCTGCAGTTCAATTACCTTCCCCGGCGGATACTATAGAAGCGGGGGTCGGGACTGATTAAATAGTCCAAACAGTTATATTAGCATAAGCACCTGTAGTAATGTTCCTGCCTCGGCCCCCAGATGGAGCTCTGAGCCACAGTGCGGTCTGGATCATGTGTCCGGGTTTCAGGCGGCAGGAGCCCCGGACACGTGATTCAAAATTACTCTAAACCCGTACAGTCCGGGTGAATCCCGGACAGGTGGCAACCCTATCTGTACCACCTGGGTGGATGTGTGTCATGCTGCCCCGGGCTGCTAGGCCATAAGCCTGAGGCCTATCCCGGGGACATCTAGCTGCTAGGCTGTCTGAGGGCCTGTCAAGAAGCAGGAGAGCAGCGTAGGGTTGGGACTGCAGGCTTGTAGTACAACCAGAAGTAATGGTTCTGCCGGCTGGGGAACCAGTTGTGGTCAGAGGTGGAAGGGGAAGCTGTCGCCACTAAGGGACAATCCACCTTGTTACCTTGGAGACCACTGTGAGTAAGCTGAGGCCAGTACCAGAGCAGACTTCTCACCAGCCGATGATGGTAAAGAAGTGGGAAAACTTCAGCAAGTGCCAAGTCAGGGACCCAGCAGGACAGCAGAGGTGACGCTTGTGGAGCATCAGTGAGTGCCATGCAAGAGGGTTAGCAGGGAGTGACGCTTGAAGATTATCTGTAAGTGCCAAGCCAGGGACCCAGCAGAGAAGCGGAGGTGACGCTTGAGATAGATACTGAGAGCTAACAATTGAAGTGCTCTGGGGATCCAGTGACTATTGCATCTATAGTCTAGTCAGAGGGACTGGGAGCACAGTGAGTGAAGACCCACAGTGAGTGATTGTGGGGTAAGCTGAGAACTGCTCGCGTTGCAAATAGTTGGATACAGTTACAGTTAGTAACTTCTACAAGATTGTTGCCATAGGAGACAGCGTCCTACCTATACAGAAGTGGTGTCCGGCTGGAGGCCTTCACCTGTATAGCTATCTGCCTATAGAAGCCTTAGAGTCTGACAATTAATTAATTAATCTACTTAAGGGTGTCCTGGCCCTAACCCTCTCTCTCACAGTCCTGTTTAAGAGACAATAAATCTGTTTGCATTCAAAAAACGTCTGGCGCCCACCCTTTCTTCTTGCATTACACCCACCATGCCTTGTAATCCACTATACACAGAAGGATGTTTGCTGTCCCTGATGCTGGAGGTCACTGTCGGGACCCTTCAGAGTAAGACCATACTATATTAAGATTCAACTCAACCATTAGGCCTAAACGGGCCCGGGACTTTGCTACACAGGTAAAGGATGTCTAGATGAAAACAAACCGTGCAGCTTTGACTAAAGTTGAATACTGCTCTTGTTATAGGTGTAGGCTATTTACATACCTCCTGAAGCCTGACTATAAAACTCCCAGAAATTACATTGTATGTACAGGGGTTTGAATCAGACGAAAGGCCGGTCCACCCCACCATTTCTGCATTCCGGATATGTTTCTGCATGTGCGTTTTGATGTTTTCCAGTGAGTTTTTTCTTCTCATTTAAGGACGTGTATTCCAGTGCGTTTGTGATTTTTTTTAAAGAAAAAAATGCAACGTGTTCTACTTGTTTTCACTGCACTGGAACGAGCTGCTCTAGTGTGCACTAGAGCCATTGGAACGTTAAACAATGTCCATGCATTTTTGATGCAGAACTTAAAATGCACTGGACTGAATCTGAACCAACCCAAAGAGGAGTTCACTCTTGTGATGGTGGAGGTGAACAGTAACAGCTGGCTGTGTCTTAGCAATGTCCTAGCAACAAGGCAGGACAAGATGATGCCATCTCTGGGAGTTTTTTGGGTGAGATTTTAGGAGGTACCTAAATGGCCTACACCTATAGCCCAGGCATTATTTAATTTTGGTCAAAGCTGCACCGTTTGTTTTTATCTACAGACACTTCCTACCTTCATTGGCAATTTCTTTTTTGGTAAAAGTGAACTATGTCTTTAAGCCCCTGTTCACACCTCACCCATTGCTCATGTTTTTGCACTTAAGGTTGGCCATAGACAGTGTGAATTTCTTTCCTGCAACCACTGAATAAAATTTGCATGATTCCCCCACCAACACAGACGATGGTGGTGGGGGGAGCAGGGGAAGCCGGGAGAAAATGGTAATTATTACTAGCGGCTATCTCCAGTTAATCCGGCAGGCTGGTTGTAACTTGGTACATTCAGCCTGCCCATGCGTGGATTCGAATAACCTATAGCTGGCCAAAGTCTACATGTAACAATGCTCAGCAACAACAGTTTTATTCTTTTTAATACAGGCTGTTCACATCTCTACACCCATTCCTTCAAAGCTCGAAAAGGTAGATCTTTTTTTTTTCTGAGCTGTGTCGAGCAGTTTTGTCCCACATACTTCAATGGAAGTGCCTCCAGACACATGAAGTGAATGTTTTCACACAGGTTTTGGCAGCTCAACAACTGTCCTTTGCTCTCCCCCCACCCAGGAGCTTGCACACGGGAACAAACACTTACAAAACACTTAAGCACACATATACGTGTGCAAAAATGCCTGTATAAGAGCCTACTAGGTGTGAATGTTGGGGCTACAGAAGGAACATGGGAAGTGGCCCAGTGGTATTGTCACTCCTTTTTGTTTCATTCATTAGTCAATCACTGATTATAGCCTGATAACTATATTATATATTTGGTTTTGATGAAATCCCCAGGCTGCTTTCTGGTTCTTTCAGGTACCAAGTTATTTAAAGCGGAGCTCCACCCAAAAGGGGAAAATCCGCTTGTCTGCCTCCTCCCCCTCTGCTGCCACATTTGGCACCTTTTGGGGGGAGTGGGTACCTGGTTTTGATAGTTGCTCAGTTCGCCATGACAAAGGGAGCCAGGAGTTCAGCCCCCCTCCTTCCCCCCGCAGCCAGCCTATTCGTAAAGTGCAGCGCAATTTGTGCATGTGCAGTAGGAAACCGTCTGTGAAGGCGCAAGGCTTCACTGCTGGTTTCCCTTAGCCAAGATGGCGGTGCCAGCATCCAAGAGCTAAGTCAAGAATCAGCTGGGGTGAGGACACCGCTGGATGCCTGGACAGGCAAATGCCCTAATAGTAAAAGTCAACAGCTACAGTATTTGTAGCTGCTCACTTTTAATTTTTTTTTTTTTTTGGGGGGGGGGGGGGCGAACTCCTTATTAAATAACTTAGCCTACAATCTGCCCCGCGACAGCAATCCTGCTATCACAGAGCGGAGCTGATACTCAGCTGACCAGTGGATTGGTGATTCATGTTTTTGAGGGAAAACAGCTGTCCAGTCGCTGTGACCCCCACCCTTTAGGTCTTGTCTCTAAGGCAGCTATTAGCAGTTACCCCAGGATCTTCCTACTGCTTCATCTGACCACTGGACTGCTTCCCCTGCCGAACACCTTCCTTTTTGCTTATTTTCTTTGTCACGGTCAAACTTTATGGAGTAATATCACCCACTTTGTGGGTGGACATTGTGCAACAATATGGTTAGATTTGGTCAGCTTGAATCTTAAAGTCATAGTTCACCTTTACCAAAAAATGCCTATGCAGACAAAGTAAAGTTTATTGGAATATGAAAATATCCAAAATGACACCAGAGTAAAACAGCAGTTGAATAATTGTATAATGCCCTTGCTAGTTGTAGGCCATTTACTGTATGTACCTCATGAAGCTGGGCCTATCTTAGCAACATCTCGGGTCTTTTTCAGTCCAGCTTCATGAGGTATGTAAATAGCCTACAAAAACAAGAAAAGGCTGATACTAGGTTAGTAGAAGATTATACGCCAAGTCACCGTATAGGTGTGGTCTCAGCAGCCAAACTCTGGCCTATACCTATTGCAAGGGCAATATTCAACTTTAGCCAAAGCTGCCCAGTTTGTTTTTATGTACAGACATTCCTTATCTGCATAGGCAGTTTTTTGATGAAGGTAAACTATGCCTTTAAAGTCTAAGTAGTTTGGTATTATGTAATAGACAAATACAAGTGCAGCGCAAAAAGAAAAAGACAATTAAAAGTCCATATAATAAAACACAAATTCAATTCCTCTTGTCACAGGCAGGCTGATCCCTTTTCATAACGCATCAGATGTAATATGCTTAATCATAAGGGTGCGCTTACCGGAAAAGGTGGACCCCTTAATTACAGGGGGTCAAACAGGCCTGGGTAAATAAATGGTGAACAGCTACGCTGGATCTCATCTGCAATGGTCAGTTCTCAGTTGTCCTGGGATGGGTCCATAACATTTGAGTTGCTAAAAACCAGCATGTAAAGTAGTTTCATCCGCGTGCTCTTGGGGGATGTGGGTGTCACGGGCCAGTGGGGGGGGTTCCTGGGATGTGAGTCCTGTGACCTGGGTCCTGGTAGCAGTTCTGGTGGTGCCGAGGGTCCTCAGAGCCTCAAAGCGGCCAGGATGTCGTTCATGGATCCTCCGTGGAGCGCCGTGCTGACCTGCGTCTTCACTTCCGGGAGCGGGGTGAGGCGGCGGTGCTTCGCGTTCGGAGCATGCGCGCTTCTTCATCAGGCTATGCTATCCTTTGTTTATTATTAGTTTGGTATTATGGATTGAACTTGTCATTTGGTTATTTGTAAGTTTTAGTTTTAAATAAGATAAAGTTATTATTAATATTTCTAAAACTCAGTAAAGGGGACACAACCTACTTTTTCTCACATTCTGGTTGTGTGTCTATTTATTTAAATGAAAAGAACTCACCATTCCAGGTGTAACTGTTTCACCCACTGGAACACAAACCTGAGTGCTAGCCCCGGCTCGCTCCGTGGTAAATAGTCAAAATAAGAAACGGCTGCACCTCATGTGGGCTCCAAGTAAAGTTTATTGGAATATGAAAATATCCAAAATGACACCAGAGGACACCAGCAGTGGTCAAGGTAGACATGTTTCACACAACAGAAATATGCTTAATCATTTCTGTTGTGTGAAACGCGTCTACCTTGACCACTGCTGGTGTCCTCTGGTGTAATTTTGGATATCTCCATATTTCTATTTATTTAAATGAAAAGAACTCACAGTTCCAGGTGTAACTGTTACACCCACTGGAACACACCTGAGTTCTAGCCCCGGCTTGCTCCGTGGTAAATAGTCAAAATAAGAAACGGCTGCACCTCATGTGGGCTCCAAGTAAAGTTTACTGGAATATGAAAATATCCGAAATGACACCAGAAGACACCAGCAGTGGTCAAGGTAGACATGTTTCACACAACAGAAATATGCTTAATAATTTCTGTTGTGTGAAACGCGTCTACCTTGACCACTGCTGGTGTCCTCTGGTGTCATTTTGGATATTTTCATATTCCAATAAACTTTACTTGGAGCCAACGTGAGGTGCAGCCATTTCTTATTTTGTCTAATTATTTATATGGTAGTTTGGGTTTTGGGACGACAAATGGGGGGGGGGCTTTTTTGTTTTTTTCCGTTTATTCATTTTTTGGCCAGTGTTGCCAAAGCAGTTTTTTAGCTTTCTAGTGTGCATGAAGCCTTATGGAAGGAGTCAGCTAGTATTCTGAGATGTTTATTTAAGTTAAGATAAATCTTATCCAGTGTGTCCAGTGATATCCGTTGTGCAAATGTCATCAAATTCCTCAGTGATGTGATCACTCTCCCTTGCACCTCAATCCACACTGTGGGGGTGATTTACTAAGAAATAGGCACTGCACCAGTTCATACATTTATTGGTGTGGCGGAAAAGTCATTCATTGAACATGCGAACCAGCGCACATTGAAGCGCAAATAGCGATAATAAATACCCCCATATGTAAACTGCAACTGGCGCTAGGGTAACTGCGGTTTTCTCATTGATAATAGCGCACGCCCAATACAAATGGTTAATTTCATCTCATTGGCGGTGTCTTGTTAGGCAATTAGTAGGTGTTCTCAGTTAATTAACCCTTTTGATGCTAATCTCATTCCTATCACTTCTAATATATCTTTGAAATATGTTTTTTTTCTTTTTTTACCCAAATCTTTCAATTCATTACAAAGAACAGAGAAATAGTTCTAAACCCAATAAATTATTTTTTTCTGATCTTGATCTTTAAAGGTGACCATACACTGCAATCGGTGAGATCTTAAATAAATTAGATTTAATGCAAGAGCCTGTTTGATTTCCTATAATTCGAATTAATTGTTCGCGTGCGTCTTCCTATTACCTATTTTGACTAAATATCGAGTTGTACAGAGATTGGCCAATCAGATTGCATAGTGCATGACCATCTTAAGTGCCAAATTTGGAATGTAGATGTGCCATGACCCACTTGTATTTTCCAAACAATATTTCTTGGGCATTATACAAGGCACATGAAAAAACACCTTTTTTCAAGACATGCTAGGGTGATCAGGAATCTTCAAACTAGGGCTCTCCAGCTGTTGCGGAACTACACATCCCATGAGGCATTGTAAAACTCTGACATTCACAGACATGACTAGGCATGATGGGAATTGTAGTTCCTGAACAACTGGAGGGCCTTAGTTTAAAGGCCCTTGTGCTAGACCATTATTATGCCTCCAGAATTGGGAGTGTGGCATCTACCCAACTTCTCTCTGCTGGTTGACACAAGTACATATATATATATATATATATATATATATATATATATATATATATATATATATATATATATATATATATATATATATATATAGCTTTTTTTCAGCAGGAACTAGGGGGAACTCAGTTCCACCACCTCTGGCTCAGGTCTTCTGCTCCCTGCTCACCACTATCACTTGGTAACCCTGAAGTCCAGCTTCTGCGTTTACAAGTGATAGCTTATCTCCTAGTAGCTCCCACAGGTCAGATCTCCTGCGCAGATCCCACTGAGTGCCGGACAGGAACAAGGGAGATACAGAACAGGTGCACCCTAGGTGGTCTTCATTTTTTTCCCTGGTGACCAATTGTTGATGCTCCTACTGCATGATCTCCCTTGCAAGTGACTGTAGTATAGTATAGTATGCTGGGAGGCACTACAGCCGGATAGGTGCTTCAGCTTAATATTGCAACAAAGGTAAGACATATGACAGATGGTGGAGCTTTAAAGGAGTTGGGAAAGATGAGGTCAGTGGAAGGAGGGGTTGTATGCAAAGGGAAGAGCTACTATTTGATGCCATTTGGCAGGTATGTGTGTGTGGTGGGCATGGTTGAGTTCCTGCACCTATTCTCTGAGAAAAAAAGCCCTGTACATATATATATATTGTACAGGACGCCGTGGCTGGGTCCTGGAAGGACGCTATGTTTCCCCTCTGTTTGGACTGTGGTCCCTTTAAGGGAACAAAAAAGGGTTAACTCACCTGTAAGAGGAAGTGGGTTTAAAACAAGACAGGAAGTTAGAGAGGGTGTGGAGGAGTGTAGAGGAGAATGTGGATGGTGGATGGTGTTTTGGTGTGCAGCAACAGTGAATAGCAGTGTCCTGCCTGGAAGCCTCTTGCTAGGGGAATCTACCTGCAACAGAAACTAAGGACTGTTTAACTGCAATAGCAGTTCTGGACTTTGCAAGTCGGTGAGACTGAAACCTTTTTCTTTTGTTTTTGCTGCTGTAAAGCTATTTAAGTTCAATAAATCTCCTTTTGAGTGAAAAGCCTGTGTCCTGCGATCTAGCTGGTTCCCCAAACATTACAAGTGGTGGAGAATGCGGGCAGGACAGAGTAACAGGCAATTTTCTTGCTGTTTTTTTTTTTTTTTTGTGTATTGGACGTAAAACTGACATTTAAAGGGACAGTACAGTGGATTTATGTCCTGGGTTAAAGCCGCACAAACCCTGAAAGCTGAAGCAATGGAGGAGCTAATTAAACAGCTGTCCTTGGCTAATATACAAGCGCAGACTCGCCATGAGGAAGCTAATCAGCGCTTAACAACCCAGCTGGAGGTACAGCAAGAAAACACTCGCCTGTTGGTGGCCCAGTTGGCAGCCCTGCAAGCGACCCAGCAAGAGGTTATGCAGGCCCAGGTGACTGCCTTAAAAGAAGTAGTGCAGCAGCTTGCTCAGGGCCGTGAGCAAGCGGCTGTTGCCCCTGGCAACCAGGTGACCGTGAGGGCAAGCCATTTTTTGCAGAAATTGTCCCTGAGTGATGATGTAGAGGCATTTCTTGCTACATTTGAGAGGATGGCAGAGAGAGAAGGGTGGCCCCAGGACCAGTGGGCCGGCCTAATTGCTCCTTTCCTAACCGGAGATCCCCAAAAATCCTACTTCGACCTGCCACCAGATCACGCTAAAGACTATCAAACATTAAAGGCAGAAATACTGGCTCATTTAGGGGTAACTACAGCTGTTCGGGCCCAACGAGTGCACCAATGGAAGTATCGTCCAGATCGTCCACCACGGTCTCAAATGCATGACCTGGTGCAACTGGTAAAAAAATGGCTGCAGCCCGAAATGTTGTCTGGCCTCCAAATCGTGGAGTGGGTCGTGCTGGACCGATACCGAAGGTCACTGCCAGACGACCTTCAACGGTGGGTCAGCCATGGAGACCCCAAAACAGTGAACCTTCTTGTCGAGATGGTGGGACGATACACAGTGGTGGAGGATCTGCTTGGCCCTACCAAGCGCCAAGGACCCAGTCTGCCACGGCATATTCGTTCGACTGCGGCCGTTCGAAAGGACGTTCCCCGGAGCCCAGGAACCAACACCCCGGAAGGTCAAGAGTCACTCCCGATACCTTCTCAGTGATCTGTTCCTGTTCTGAGAGGAGGGGATGTACAATGTTGGCAATGTCATTCCTGGGGCCATACCCGGGCCCACTGCCCACTGCAACAGGAGCCCATGGAATGCGGGGTTCTTCGGAGGGGGTCTTTTTATGCCCAGAAAGCATGCACAACACATATTGATCTTGGAGAAGAGAAATTCGAGTGTGAAGTCCAAGTGAACCATCTCCCTGCCCGGGCTTTGCTGGACTCCGGAAGCATGGTAACCCTGGTCCATCCTAGAGTAATTGGGAAGATCGGTCCGGTAAGAAAAACTTTACGGGTGGTGTGCATTCATGGGGACACTAGAGAGTACCCTCTGATCTCGGTGTCCATCTCCACAGCATGTGGCACTGGTACTCAAGAGGTGGGGGTGGTAAAGAACTTGGTACATGATGTTATCATAGGACGAGACTTTCCATTATTTGCAAAACTGTGGGGACAAGGAGAACTACCTGAACTAGTCCCTCTGTTTCTGCTGTTGAGAGGAATAACCCTGAAAATGTTAATGATTTGGTTAATGGTGATGAAAGTAGTGCTGATATTTTTAAGGATGTCAAAATGTGTGGTTCACAGACCTACCTGAACACTGAAGGGGGGGGGGACCCTCCCCACTTCAGGTAATGCTGGGGGAAGAGGATGAGGAAGTGGCCGTTACCCCTGCCCTGCCGGATTTGGGGGTTCCGCAGGGGGCATTTGGTACTGCCCAGATGCAGGACCCCACTTTGGCCCATGCACGGGAACAGGTTGTAGTAATAAATGGGGTTCCCCAAGAGCCAGGTGCGAATGAGCAGTGGCCACACTTTGCAATATGTAATGAATTGCTTTATCGGGTTACCAAAGTGAGAGAAAATGTGGTAGAGCAATTATTGGTACCCCAACAGCATAGACGCAAGGTCCTGGACCTGGCCCATGATGATGTTTTAGGGGGACACCTGGGAGTTGAAAAGACGGAGGCACGGATCACCGACCGGTTTTACTGGCCAGGTCTGAAAGCAGAGGTAAGGAGATACTGTACCTCTTGTCCCACCTGTCAGTTGACCGCTCCGGTGACCCACTTCCGGAATCCTTTGATCCCTCTGCCCATAATTGAGGTCCC
Organism: Aquarana catesbeiana; assembly: GCF_042186555.1. NCBI lineage: Eukaryota > Metazoa > Chordata > Amphibia > Anura > Ranidae > Aquarana > Aquarana catesbeiana. Next base: position 276,454,660 of record NC_133326.1, read on the forward strand.
ATTTGAAAGGATAGCCATGGATATAGTGGGTCCCTTGGTGAAGTTGGCTCAAGGCCACTCCTACATACTGGTGATTCTCGACTATGCCACCCGATATCCTGAGGCGCTACCCCTGCGGAATACCTCCTCTAAGGCTATTGCCAGGGAATTATTCCAGTTGTTTACACGGACTGGTTTTCCTAAGGAAATACTAACGGACCAGGGCACCCCGTTTATGTCGAGGGTTATGGCCGATGTGTGCAAGCTCTTCCGGATTAAACAGCTGCGCACATCGGTCTACCATCCCCAAACGGATGGGTTAGTAGAACGCTTTAATAAGACCCTCAAATCTATGCTCAAGAGAGTTGTACAAAGGGATGGGAAAGACTGGGACTGTCTGTTACCAGCTCTCCTGTTTGCTATCCGGGAAGTGCCCCAGGCCTCCACTGGGTTTTCGCCCTTTGAGTTGGTATATGGGCGGAGACCTCGCGGACTACTGGATTTTGTTAAAGAGGAATGGGAAAGTGAACCTAGTCAGCATAAGAGTGTTCTTGAATATGTTTCCCAAATGCAGAAGAGGATCCGAACTGTGTTGCCACTAGTCAAGGAACATTTACAAAAAGCCCAGGAGGCTCAACGACGAGTCTATAATAGGGCTGCTAAAATAAGGAACTTCCAAGTGGGGGATCTAGTAGCGGTGTTGATTCCCACTGTGGAAAGTAAATTCTTGGCCAGGTGGCAAGGCCCCTTTGAAGTTGTAGAAAAAGTGGGAGAGGTAAATTATAAAGTCCACCAACCGGGTAAGAGGAAACCCTATCAAATATATCATGTAAACTTGTTAAAGCCCTGGACAGAGAGGGAACCAGTGACCTCCCTGGCTAGTGCAAGATTGGAGCCTCGGGTTGGGGTGGAGAGTGTCCAAGTAGCAAATACCCTGTCTAAAACCCAAAGTCAGCAGGCAAAGGAGTTCTTGCAGAGAAATAAAGAAAAATTTTCAGACTTGCCAGGGATCACGAGTACCATAGAGCATGATATCATCAGGGAACCAGGAATCAAAGTTTTTGTCCGGCCCTACCGCATCCCAGAGGCCCAAAAAAAGGCTGTTTCAGAGGAAGTGAAGAAGATGTTAGACCTGGGGATTATTGAAGAATCGCAGAGTGAGTGGTCAAGCTCGATTGTGTTGGTACCGAAGCCCAACGGCACTCTGCGATTCTGCAATGATTTCCGGAAACTTAATGAAGTGTCACGGTTTGATGCCTACCCCATGCCCCGGGTAGATGAGCTTATTGAGAGACTAGGTCCAGCCAGGTTTATCACTACATTAGACCTTACCAAGGGATATTGGCAGATCCCGTTGACTAAGGCTGCTAGAGAGAAAACTGCTTTTTCTACCCCAGAGGGGAGTTTTCAGTACAAAAGGATGCCTTTTGGATTGCAAACTGCTCCAGCCACATTCCAGCGAGCAATGGATAGGATTTTACGACCTCACCGGAAGTATGCCTCAGTGTACTTGGACGACATAGTCATTTTTAGCAGAGACTGGGAATCACACTTGCCCAAAGTCCAGGCAGTGCTGGACTTTCTCTGGAAGGAGGGGTTTACAATAAACCCTGAAAAATGTGCTTTGGGAATGGAGGAGGTGAAATACCTGGGCTATATCGTGGGTAGAGGGGTGGTGAAACCTCAGGTCAGCAAGGTAGAGGCTATACAGAGTTGGCCCCGTCCCCTCACAAAAAAGCAGGTACGTGCGTTCTTGGGCATGGTGGGATACTACAGGAGGTTTGTACCCAACTTTGCCACATTGGCGGCTCCATTGACCGATCTGACTAAGGGTCGGAAATCGGTCATGGTGGAGTGGAATGCAGACGCTGAGAAGGCCTTTTTGGAGCTCAAGTCGGCACTGTGCCAACACCCTGTCCTGGTAGCACCCAATTTTTCAAAAGAGTTTGTTGTCCAAACTGATGCTTCCGATGTAGGATTGGGAGCGGTGTTGTCACAGGTTGTTCATGGAGAGGAGCACTCGGTAGTCTTCCTCAGTAGGAAGTTAACACCAGTGGAGAAAAACTATGCTATAATTGAACGAGAGTGTCTGGCCATTAAGTGGGCTCTGGAATCCCTCAGATATTACCTTTTGGGGAGGAAGTTTAGGCTGATTTCTGACCATGCCCCTTTAACATGGTTGAGACAGGGTAAAGGGAATAATGCCTGGGTTACTCGGTGGTTCCTGGCACTCCAGGAATTTAAATTTGTAGTGGAGCATAGGCCCGGGAGACTGCATCAAAATGCAGATGCCCTCTCCCGAGTCCATTGTTTGAGCTCCACTGTTGCCTCCACCTCCATGGCGTTGGGGCACAGGGGGGGGTATGTGGAGGACGCCGTGGCTGGGTCCTGGAAGGACGTTATGTTTCCCCTCTGTTTGGACTGTGGTCCCTTTAAGGGAACAAAAAAGGGTTAACTCACCTGTAAGAGGAAGTGGGTTTAAAACAAGACAGGAAGTTAGAGAGGGTGTGGAGGAGTGTAGAGGAGAATGTGGATGGTGTTTTGGTGTGCAGCAACAGTGAATAGCAGTGTCCTGCCTGGAAACCTCTTGCTAGGGGAATCTACCTGCAACAGAAACTAAGGACTGTTTAACTGCAATAGCAGTTCTGGACTTTGCAAGTCGGTGAGACTGAAACCTTTTTCTTTTGTTTTTGCTGCTGTAAAGCTATTTAAGTACAATAAATCTCCTTTTGAGTGAAAAGCCTGTGTCCTGCGATCTAGCTGGTTCCCCAAACATTAATTAATATATATATATATATATATATATATATATATATATATATATATATATATATATATATACACATATACACACACACTGAAGCAGGAAGCAATATACATTGGCCCGGAAGTGAATCTGTACACAGGAAGTAGGTGTGTGTTTTGAGGCCAAATCATTTAGACATACACACATGACCCACACAAACACCACCCCATGTAAAAATAAATAAAAAATTATCTTAATTTGCAAATAAGGATCATCTCTTCCTCAGAGAACAGTGAGCGGGGCATGGTGGTAGGAAGAAATTAGCAGCAGTACAAGTAACTTCCTGGAGGGGCGTGATGTCGTTCTGTGTGCTGGCCAACACTCCTGAGAACCAGATACGTGCCACGGGTACATACCTCCACACACACAGCAGTTGCGCATTTCACATACACAGCGGTTGCTCATCTAGATGCATTTGGCACATCTAGCTGCAGGAACCCAATTTTTATGGAAATTAATAGTAAAGCAGATGCAGATTTCCAGGACTGGACTAACAAATATTTATAGTGGTGTTTTCTATTAAACAAGGTCTAAATGGACCATTGACATGCATCACAGTTGAACTTAGGAATGTGTCTTTGCAAAGTTAAGCTAAATAAAATCCTTTCTTATTTTTGCTTGGGGATAGAGTGCAGAGGGATTAGAAATCTTGTCAGTTTTGATAGGGTGAAAACACCTCACAAATTTTGCCAGTTTCTCCTTCAAATTTATTCACTTCCTGTCACATAGCCAAAACGGAAGTGAGGATAAAACCCTACCAATGTCTTTCCTTGTGGACACAGGTCAATTTAAATAGTTTCCCCATTAGGTAAATTGCACTCTGGCATTTTTCTCTGTACACCCCAAATTATTAGGTATCTTGGACTTTGGGGTTTATTTACTAAAGGCAAATCCACTTTGCACTACAAGTGCACTTGGAAGTGCAATTGCTTGAGATCTGAGGGGGACATGCAAGGAAAATAAAAAAACAACGTCTTTGCTTCTACATGATTGGATGATAACACTCACTTGGTTTCCCTCAAATGCCCACAATTAAAAAAGGATTGTCTTGAGCTAGATTTTAGCTCAGTGCTCTAAATTAGTGGTTTTCAACCCTGTCCTCAAGGACCCCCAACAGGCCATGATTGCAGGTTTTCCTTCATCTTGCACATGTGCTTTAAATCACAGTCAATGGCTTGGTATTTTGGACAGCTGTTTAAGCGAAGATAAATTCCCAAAACATGTCCTGTCGGGGGTACTTGAAGACTGAGGCTTAGAACCACTGCGCTAAAATGAAAAATTGAATACTTACCTCTCTGTAATTTTCCTTTCCTGGTGCCTATCCATGGCAGCATACGCACAATCCATGCATATGCTACCCCAAAGGCACCAGGAAAGTAGCTTCTAGACAAATCACACTTTTTTTTTTTTTTTTGGTTTTTGTTTTGCCATGCCAATCAGCCTAGTTAAGCTGCAGCTGGGAAATATGTTGCATGGAAATTGTTTAGGGGAGAGGGGGTAAAAAATGCATTACTTGGATTGAGCATGCATCTGCAAAACAAATTATTAACAAAACACATAAAACATAAAAAATTGCTACAAATTTTACTGTTCAACAAAACAGGACTTGGAAAAGAGCAAGGAAAGCAAAAAACACATGTATGTTAATTTGAGACACTAACAGAATATGGTTTTGAGGTCTGACCATTTTGCACAGGAAATAAACAGGAGTTAAAAGGACTGCGCCCACAAATGGACAGTCTCTTAAGGATTTAAACATTTTAGTCACAACATCTTGAGGAAGATTTAGCTAGCACAAAATAAGCCACCCCCTGTCCAAAATTAGGAACATCATCCAGCATGCTACAAAATTACAGATGGGACAAACACCCCCCCGGGGGGCAAACAAAGAGCCTAACATGGGCAAAAGTTATACAACAAATACCAGTGCAGTCTATGGGAACTTACTTGTTAATTTCGCTAGTCCCCACTTGGCTGGCTTATATTCTAGTTATTGGCCTTAAAATTGGTATGGGTCCCACCCTGAGGGACATATATCAATGTCACCAATTTGGACAACCCCAAAAACAAAACAAGGAGAAGTGCCTTTAAAAATGCAAATTTGCTCCCTTTTAAAAGCAAAAGTTAGCCCATGGAAATCCAAGGGATTAGAGGGGAGGACAAGAACATTGGAGAATGGAGTGTGGAGTTCCCCTTTATAAGCCAAAGTTTGCTCATGAAAATCCAACGGATTAAAGGGGGAGAGACAAGAGCATTGGAGAATGGAGTGTGGAGTTCCCCTTTAAAAGCAAAACCTAGCCCAAGGAAATCATATGCATTAGAGGGGGAAGGTTAAATGCCCTTTTAGGAGGAGCTAGAGGAGCGAGAGTCTTTTTACATAATTTTACAAGGTGCATGTCACATGTTGACAACATAACATGCTAACATGACCTGTGTGCAAATCTCTTTAAAAAAATACATAAAGGTGAACCAGCGTAAAAAAAAAAAATTGTCAAGTTTAGAGGTGCACACGTTCAACCCGTGCAAATGCACGTATGTTGCTTAACATTTACTAAGAATTTGGCCGCACAGTGAACAAACGCATGTGAATGAGCGCAAGAGCCGCTTGCGCATGCGCACTGCTTACATTGATCTCACGCAGTTCTAAACGTACTTGCAGGCACAGCAGGCTTTCTCTGAAAAAGTTATTTTCCCATTCTATTTTGGGCATATTTGTTACTTGGGCAGTTGTTACTAAACTTCCTCACATCACCCCACATCACCCCATAATATTGCCACCTTCATTTTCTGTCAATATTGATTTGGAGATGCTGTGCGCCATGTCTATAGTGGCGCACAGATTGCATTCTCCCGTGCGCCGAGATCGCTATAGTAAATGGGGGATTTGCGCTCTGTTATCGGCGCACCATTTTGTAAATATAGAAATGTGGGTTGCGCCTCTACTGATGGCGCACAGCTTTTCGTAAATCACCCCCCCCCCCCCCCGTGTGCTAGCAGCTCACCTCATTCCCTAGACCAGAAGGTCTAAAAGCATTTAGTGTGTAAGCAATTCCTCTCCATGGGTGGCTATATCATATCCTTTCTTCCAATCAGCAATGCAATGGTATATGGGTCTGTCCTCACTCTCTCAAAATTGTAGTAACTCACATTTAAAATTGATTACAACAGCATCAGAAACCATGAAATTCCAGGATCGGCCTAAAACCGGAAGTGATGTACCCAACTCCTTCTTGACTAGTTGCGTCACAGACCACTTGACTTCATCAAGGGTGATTTTTTTTGTTATGGACAGAGTGGAACAGAATAAGAACACCTGTCTGGTGTTTATTGCTGTCTGTGTCCCCGTTAGGGAGATTCAAGTGAAAGTGAAAGTATAAGAAAATCCCAAATTTTGGGTTGTCTCCAGAAAAGGAGTAGAGGTGAAATCTTTCAATGGGGACACTGGTTCTGGTGACCCTGGTGGCATTCAGTTATTCCCTTGATTTGGAGGGATTTCCTTTCACTTCCTGTTGTCACTCTCTCTCACCACTTCATCTGGGGTTTTTAAGCCAACCTCCCAAAAACATGAAGTGCTGATACATAATCATAAATAACTCTTAGCAGAACAGCCACAGAACATTAGCAGCACAGCCACTTACAAATGCACACAGTAGAGGGCAGCAGATCACTACATTATTATAAAACTGGCCCCAAGTTTAGTAGTATAATTTCATTCCATTACCATGACCCAATGCAAAAAAAACAAACAATAAAAAAAAAAAATTCCTCTTACTCCTGACGTGCATGAGAATACCACGTAAGTTTGTTGTTTGTGCCCGTAGCAGGGCCAAGAAACAATAGTAAGCATTTTGCTTGTTTTTTCATCCTACCTGAACATATTGATACAGATTGCAATGACACCAAGTACAAAACCTTTTTATTTTTTTATATCCAGAGCACACTGACACTAACCTATATCAAGCCCGCATCTAACCATTTTATCTTTATTTTATTGAATTTTACACACGCTTCTCCTCTGGTATGGAAAAAGATACAATGGGGCACATTAGTGTTTGTTCACATCAATGCAACATGGTGCAGTGTGATTTTTTTAAAGGTGCATGTGCTTCTTTTGGTGCTAAACAGTGCGTTTTTGGCTTCCTATAACTCAACATGTACATGCATTTTTGGTGAGATTTTGGTGCAGTTTTGGTGCAGTCCCTTCCTTCTAGCTACAATGATGTCACAGCAGATATTTCTTTTTTTTTTTTTTTAACTAGAAATTGCCATGGTGCTGCACATGTGATCAGTAATGATGACAGCCATCTGAGAACTGACATAATGTAACATTTTGGGTAACGGTTAGTGGATTTAGTTCTGCTTTAATTATGTGTCTGTTTAGCTACTTCATAGGCTGGGTGTGAGTTCTCCCATTCTGTGTGGATGTCATATGACGTCCTCCAAGAATCGCGCCTTGCACGCAGCGCAATCTGTCATCTGCTGTGTCCCTAGGGCACAGCGGATGACAGATCAGTGTACTGGGCCTCTGCCGGTATTAGATCACATGACAATTGTACACAATGGATGGGTTCCATTTATGCCATTCATTGTTTACTATTGCGATGATCTCTGTGATTGGTCACAGTGATCTCATGGTACAGACAGGGCCAATCATAGCCCATCGGTACTATGTGATTAGCTGTGGCCAATCATAGCTAATCACAATAGTACACACTGAATGAATGTATTTCATTCAGAAAAAAATGGTTGTTTATAATAGTGATATTCACTGCTATAAGCAATCATTGTGTGTAAAAATAAAATCCTAATTACCTCCTCAGAGTAGTACAGTTTTACTATGGTAACACTGTGTTGCCCTAGTCACAGTATGTAGATAAAAATGTAAGAAGGAAGAGAAAATATTTAAAAACATTGAAAAAAAATAATTATTATTATCATTTTTTTTACATACTGTCCTACAGACTAGATAATATACACTGATGTGGGTTGTTTTCACCAAAGTAATCTAGCAGTATACATTTTGGCCTAAATTTATGAAGAAAGATTATTTTTTGCAAAGTTTTAGAATAGAAACAAAGAAAATAATTTCTTTTTTCAAAGTTTTCAATCTTTTTTCATTCATTTAGCAAACAATAAAAAACCCAGTGGTGATTAAATACCTCCAAAAGAAAGCTCTATTTGTCTGAAAAAATATGATAAAAATCACACATGGGCATAGTGCTGCATGACCGCGCAATTGCCAAAGCGTGACAGCGCTGAAAGCTAAAAATTGGCTTGGGCAGGAATGAGGTGAAAGTATCCAGTATTTAAGTGGTTCAAGTGGAAATCTGTCTTATATTCAGTAATAAATCTCAAAAATGAAATCAAGTCAGCAACTCGGTAACATCTAAATCTGAATGACTTTATTGGCTATGTGATCAAAAGCAGTACAAGGACTCTAACGCGTTTCAGCCGTCAGACCTTAGTCATCTTTTTTTTTTGGTAATAAAGCTACCTTTGTATTTTGCAAACTGTCATACCTTGCTGCCCAGGAATACAGATACACAGGACTTTAAACCGGTCACCAAGAAATTGCCGAACGAGAGGCAGCCCGATGGTGACTAACTAGCTAATTTACTAGATAAATGTCCCCACACAGGGGAAACAGTACAGGAAGGATTCTAACACGAGTGATCGCTGTGATTGGTTATCACAGTGATCACACCAACATTCTCATGCCCTGCCCTATTACTAGGATATTGCTATGATGCTTCAGCTAATACTCCAGCCTTTTATGCTTGCCTCTGCAACAAAAGCATGTTCTATCAGATTCAAACCTCGCACATGCCTGCTGCGCTATCTAACCTGTGGCGGCAGTGCTGAGCTCAGAGCTACCCCAATGGATGAGAGAGTGCATGCATGGTGTTTTGAATCCAAGATGGTGGGGGCAAGCATCAATGGCTGGAGCATCACCTGAAGCATCATAATCTGTAGCAATATGCCAGAGGGGAGGAATACCATCTGTGGGAGTTTTTCTAGCAGGCTTTTGTAGGGGCAAAAATGGCCTACAGCAATAGCAGTTACATTATCCAATAGTGTTCATAGCAACACAGTTTGGTTTTATTTACTGGTACCCCTTAAAAACACAACTAAACCCTCCTAACCTTTACAGTCAAGAAAACTGCCATCTTAGTCCCTGTTTGATCTGCTGTTGCGATGGTGCTGCAGTTATGATTAATCATGGCACCAGGTTTTCAATAGAGGCCTTTGCAATTCTCCTATTTTTGCACAGCCGACCATGGTTTCTGCTATTGTGACAAATGAACCTAAAACCTCTAATTCCCCTTCCATACCTCCTAGACCTGTTGCATCAGAAATATTTCCCTTATCTAAACAAGGTCGTCTGCAAGGCAGCAAGCTGGAGTTCTACTATCGCTTTCATATGCCAATTACAGGTTAGATGTTTCGATGGGATCCTTGGATGAATTTGGTTTTATGGTCATATCTTCAGCTGTTGCCCATTGAACCTTTTATATGCAGTACTTGCATGTCGTATATAGGGGTTTGGCTGATCCCTTCTTGTTTGGTATTGCTTGTTAATGGATCAATGACAGGCTGACATGAGGAGGTCCAAGAATCAGGAAAAGTGTTAACAAATACTTACCTTTCTCGTTTTTCTCAGTTTTTTTTCATCAGATTGTCCCCCTGTCAGCAGTCAGCCTATGATTTCCGTCCTGGTTTACTGCGCAAAGAATGTGATGCGTACATCTGTAGGGGTCAAGGCTAAGATTTATGGGCTAGATAGGGGTGATCCTAAGAGGGTCAGAGGGACAGGGTTGATCCATGGTAGGCTGATATGAAGATCCAGAAAAGGAAAACATACGATAAGTATTTGTCAATTTTCCTGAATATGAATTTAAATTATATATACCGGTAATATATAAAAACCAGGGAATACATTTGAACAAGACCTATTCAAAACTGTGTCATCGATTCAGGAGCAAGGAAAACATTGTCTAAAACAGCAGTGATTAATAATAATTGCCAATATAATTATCTATATTTACTTAAGGCGCTCAAAAGGAACAGTGTTTTCTTGTTAAAACTTTGCCTTATTCTCATGCACCACCCTTTTAGGTCAATAGCTTGCTTAAATATTTTGAATAATTGACAGACTAATGAATAAGTGGGGACAGAATGTTTAACACTTATCACTTCAGCAAACACTGTACTCAAGATCTTACCCATAAACCAGAATGAAATGTAAAACGGCATGCCCTTTAAAACTGAATGCCGTTATCACATTAGTAGGCACACTTTATTAACGTTGATTAAACATTGCTATACCAATGTTTTACCAAGGGATTATACAACCTGGTACATCATGTATGAACCATACTGAAACTGATTTTGTTATTAAAATCTATCCTTTTGTCCAGGGTATTCAAAACATAGTTTTTAAAGTTTGCCAGTCAGTGACGACACAAAGCCTCGGCTTTGTGATTTTATGTTTACACATTCATGCTCTTCTGAATGCCAACAGGATGTTTGTCCAGATTTTTTTGACTGTTCTGTAATTACTTGTGTTTTTTTCTCACAATTACAACTAAAAATTTCAGTGCTGCACGGAATGCAGAAGCTGTTTATAACCAGCATGGTTGCAAACAGGTTGTATTTCACATAAGCAAAAGTTTTACCTAGTGAATATTATTAGTGCTACTCACTGTGTAACTTTAAAAAGATTGTGTGGCCCTCTTTTAGCGGTGGTAATGAGAAATGACCCTCCCCAAGCATGATAGTGTACTAAACCTGTAGGCAAACGAGAACCAGAACCTTTGCTAAGTGGAAGAGTGGGTTTGATAATAAAGTTAGCAGTGCCTCCACCCAGGACAGGGCCTCTGTGAACAGATGGGATTCCCTTCTTGGAAAATTAATAACCAGTAATCTAATTAGTAATTAAGTAAGTAAATGGAGTAGAGGAATTAGTGCAATCAGCATATACCATTAACCATAAGTATATACAGCAGATGCATATGAGTATAGAAATAATATAAGCTTTATATAAGAAAAGGTTAATACTAGTACATACATTGAATATAAAAACAGGTATTATTGACAAGGGCCCGGTAGGAGTCCTGGTAAAATTGTCCACATACTGTATACCTTGGTATATACACTATAGTTATTAATAAAGATACCTCCAGGTATGCAGCAAATGTTTAGTATGAGATCACTCCGAGGATGATTGAGATGCAGAGTCTGTCTTTGTGTCAGAGACCTGAAGAAAAAATCAAGATCAACGGTAATTGTTGTAGCAAATGTTTAGTGCCAAATGACCCTGAGAATGATTGAGTTGCAGAGTTCATCTTTGTGTCAGAGACCTGAAGACAAGATCAAGATCAACGATAATGGGGAGATCTTCCAAACATTGTCCAACCAGCCTGGAATGCCTTGCATAATTGTGGTGTGGCACTGGAATTCAGAGTCTGACTATTCTACCTCATAGCCCCAAGTAGTTTCTAATTTGCCATACAACCAGACCTCTAACTACCAGAAGCAGTAGAAGTGTTGGATGCCTAACCTTGCTCTAGCCTATACTGGTTATTGAGCCCTGAGCTAAAATTAGCTATATAATCCCAGACCAGAAGGGACAGGGTTAACTAAAATAACAGTTGCTGAACACAAACTATATTGCAATAAACAGGTTCACCTACTAATATAATGGAAGGTGACCGCTGCACACATACAGTAGCACAGACCTAGCTATCTGGCACTGTGCATGTGAGAGAATAACCAATGGACAGAGACAAGTCTGTCACAAGGATTTTGATACACACTCAAGAAGCTGTACAGCTGCAGTTTAACTATTAGAACATAGGAATACTTGCCTAATAGTCTTTGCTTCTGGCTTGGATGAAATACAGCAGTTACTGTATATATAAGGTCATGTGGCTCAGTTTTCTGTGTCTACTTCCTAGAAAACAACATCCTGGAAAATATATATAACAACACAGTTCTCAAATCAGGGTTTTTAACCCAGCTAGCAGTGATAGGAAGTACCTGTCCATAACCAACTAACTATATGGTAATTATATAAGCAAAACTTCACTCTAAAGGGTAAGTTTTGCTTTATTCTTTATTATGCTCTCTTCCCCACACCTCTTCCATTGTTGCCATCTTTATAGGAGGGGGGGAGCACATACCTGGTTTTGACAGGTACAGGCTCCTACTTCCAATTGGATCCTTTAGAAGTGCTCCACCCCATCCCTGCCCGCAACCTTCTCAGGTCCCAGAAGGCTGCAGGACCATTCACAAAGTGCAGGGCAGTTTGCTCATGAGCAGTGGACAGCCGGCTGTGAAGTGGAAAGGAATCACAGCCGGCTGCCCGCAGTAAATATGCCGGAACTGGGGACCTGAAGACCAGCAGAGAGGCGGTTCCGGTGAGCACGGCGCTGGACACCTGCACAGGTGAGTGTCCTTTTATTAAAAGTCAGCAGCTACAGTATTTGTAGCTGCTGACTTTTATTTATTTATTACATTTTTTCCAAAAAGTTTGAAGAACCGCTTTAACCACCTTAATACTGGGCATTTTCACCTTCTATCTGCCCAGGCCAATTTTTAGCTTTCAGCGCTGTCACATTTTGAATGGGAATTGCGCAGTCATGTAACGCTGTACCCAAAAAATTTTTTATAATTTTCTTCCCACAAATAGAGCTTTTTTTTGGTGGTATTTAATCACTGTTCGGTTTTTCATTTCTTGTTAAGAAAACGAAAAGAGACCGAAAAATTTTGAAAAAAAAAGAATTTTATCTTAGTCTCTGTCAGAAAATGTTGTACAGGTAAAAGCCAGTAAATTAGAATATTTTGAAAAACTTGATTTATTTCAGTAATTGCATTCAAAAGGTGTAACTTGTACATTATATTTATTCATTGCACACAGACTGATGCATTCAAATGTTTATTTCATTTAATTTTGATGATTTGAAGTGGCAACAAATGAAAATCCAGAATTCCGTGTGTCACAAAATTCGAATATTACTTAAGGCTAATACAAAAAAGGGATTTTTTAGAAATGTTGGCCAACTGAAAAGTATGAAAATGAAAAATATGAGCATGTACAATACTCAATACTTGGTTGGAGCTCCTTTTGCCTCAATTACTGCATTAATGCGGCGTGGCATGGAGTCGATGAGTTTCTGGCACTGCTCAGGTGTTATGAGAGCCCAGGTTGCTCTGATAGTGGCCTTCAACTCTTCTGCGTTGTTGGGTCTGGCATTCTGCATCTTCCTTTTCACAATACCCCACAGATTTTCTATGGGGCTAAGGTCAGGGGAGTTGGCTGGCCAATTTAGAACAGAAATACCATGGTCCGTAAACCAGGCACGGGTAGATTTTGCGCTGTGTGCAGGCGCCAAGTCCTGTTGGAACCTGAAATCTCCATCTCCATAGAGCAGGTCAGCAGCAGGAAGCATGAAGTGCTCTAAAACTTGCTGGTAGACGGCTGCGTTGACCCTGGATCTCAGGAAACAGAGTGGACCGACACCAGCAGATGACATGGCACCCCAAACCATCACTGATGGTGGAAACTTTACACTAGACTTCAGGCAACGTGGATCCTGTGCCTCTCCTGTCTTCCTCCAGACTCTGGGACCTCGATTTCCAAAGGAAATGCAAAATTTGCTTTCGTCAGAAAACATGACTTTGGACCACTCAGCAGCAGTCCAGCTCTTTTTTTCCTTAGCCCAGGTGAGACGGTTTTCGCGCTGTTTCTTGGTCAACAGTGGCTTGACACGAGGTATGCGGCAGTTGAAACCCATGTCTTTCAAGCGTCTCTTGGTGGTGGATCTTGAAGCACTGACTCCAGCAGCTGTCCACTCCTTGTGAATCTCCCCCACATTTTTGAATGGGTTTTTTTTCACAATCTTGACTAGGGCGCGGTGATCCCTATCGCTTGTACACTTTTTCTGACCACAGTTTTTCCTTCCCTTTGCCTCTCTATTAATGTGTTTGGACACAGAGCTCTGAGAACAGCCAGCCTCTTCAGCAATAACCTTTTGTGTCTTTCCCTCCTTGTGCAATGTGTCGATGGTCGCCTTTTGGACAGCTGTCAAATCTGAAGTCTTCCCCATGTTTGTGTAGGCTTCAGAACTGGACTGAGAGACCATTTAAAGCCCTTTGCAGGTGTTTTGAGTTAATCAGCTGATTAGTTTGTGGCACCAGGTGTCTTCAAAATTTAACCCTTACACAATATTCGAATTTTGTGACACACGGAATTTTGGATTTTCATTTGTTGCCACTTCAAATCATCAAAATTAAATGAAATAAACATTTGAATGCATCAGTCTGTGTGCAATGAATAAATATAATGTACAAGTTACACCTTTTGAATGCAATTACTGAAATAAATCAAGTTTTTCAAAATATTCTAATTTACTGGCTTTTACCTGTAAATAGGTAATTTTTCTTCTTCACTGATGAGGCGTCTCTTTTATTTGCCCTATCCCTGGAGCCGTTCCTTTGTAAAGTTAGAATGAACCCAGACATCAAAGGCCTCACAATCGGAGACACCCAATATAAAGTCTCAGCATATGCAGACGACTTAATTTTCTCCCTAACAAATCCCTCCATCTCACTCCCAAACCTCCTCTGGGAATTTGAACTCTATGGAGCTATATCCAACCTGAAAATCAATTACAACAAATCGGAAGCTATGGGTGTTGAGATGTCCCCTGCCCTTATGTCAATGCTTAGCTCTAATTTCAATTTCAAATGGACATCTACCGCCCTGAAATACCTGGGCACTTTTGTCCCAGCCGACCTGTCCCGTACCTTTGTACTAAACTTTCCACCCCTGCTGACTAAAACCAGGACCCTGTTGGAATCCTGGCACAAGGGCCTGCACTCCTGGTTCGGTAGGTGTAACCTTATTAAGATGTGTATTCTGCCCAAGTTCCTCTAACTACCCCAGGCACTTACAATTCGAATCCCACTTCAGTTTTTTAGACAGGTGTACACTCTGTTCAATGGATTTATCTGGGCAAACAAGACACCTCGCTTACCCCGCCCCCTTCTGTCCCTTCCCAAGCTCAGAGGTGGCTTGGCGATTCCGATTGTGCGGAAATACTACCAAGCAACCCATCTGGGTAGAGTCATTGACTGGTGCCGTCATCATGACTCTAAGCTCTGGATGCATTTGGAACAGGCCCAAACACACCTGCCGTTAAAGGGAGCTATCTGGTGTTACTATCACCTACCAGCATTGCTGAAAAAATATCCCCTACTAGGTACGACGCTCTGCATAGGCTCACAAACTTGCTTTAAACGATCTCTGTTCACGGCCGATTCACCGTTGTTTCCCATTATAGGAAATCCACAGTTTCCTCCTGGGCTAGACCCCCAAGTTAGCTGATAAACTTCCTGATAAACGGTTCGTGACCCTCTCTGGAGACACTAACAAGCGACACGGGTCCATTTAAGCTATTTAAGCTGCCCTTTTGGACCACCCTCCAATTAAGACATCACATCCATACCAAAACCGTAACACTTTAGCAAATCCTTAACGACATTCAAGGAACACTGCTTGGCAGACGGTACCCTTCCACAGGTTGTATCCACAACATATAACCTCCTGACCACCCCGCAGAAAAACTGACCCTGCCTTTCATAAGCAAATGGGAAAGGGACCTGAACTGTACGTTCACCTCCGCCCAAATTCAACATATCCTCCATTTGTACAAAAGTACAGGAGACCAATTAGAAGCTCTTAACAAGATGGTACCTTACACCCTACATTTTACATAAATGTTACCAAGACACGTCCACACTTTGCTGGAGATGCCAGGGGGACAGGGGCACGCTACTGCACGTATTTTGGTCCTGTTCGAAGCTATCTCACTTTTGGTCCACAGTCAGAACAAAATTGAAAGTGGTAACAACTACCTACTCGCGCATATGGAAAATTAAATAAAATAAATAAATAAATTAGGGAGCAGCACGTTATAACAATAATGAGAAAATAAGAAAATAATTAACGAGTTAATTACAAACTGCGCTCCTTTTGAAGTGCAGATACAAAATCACACTCTATTGTGAATCAAGACCATATAAATGGTAAAATAATATCAGTGATGATAACTATCAACTAAGAAAAGCATTAAATCATCATAGTAGAAAAATTTTAATTGTGAAAATTTAAAAAAAATTTTTTTAAATTTAAAAAAATTTTACAAAGTAAAAAATAGTGAAATAAAGTCCAAAGATAATTTCCAAAATATCAATGTGTTCAAAAATTGTTTCAAACAATAATGGATCAAAATGTTCAAATATCGGTAGATCAGAACTTCTGAATAAATAAGCTTCTGGGTAAATCTTCCCTGGGTTCAGCAAAGCATCGAATAACAATATTCTGCCACCATTACCAGCCACACAGCCTACTCACCAGATTGAGGTGACTCCCATTACAGGAGTTAAACGCGCTTCAAGAATGAACGGAGCTTCTCACGGTCACGGTTAAGTGCAGGTGCTGGGACTCAGGTGCTGGAACTCAGGTGCCTTAAGTAACACTGCGGCTACTTGGATGCATGCAACCGGACTTCCCAAGATGGGTCATAAAGACCATAGATGTCATAAATGGGAGGAAAATGGATAAAAAACTCCCATGGTGAAGTAAGCCAAAATATTTAATAGGCTAAAAACAGGCAAAAACCGCATTACCCATAGATGGGTTCGTGCAGGCAAACAAACAAAAAAGCAGGAAAACCAAGTTGCGTGTCACTTCGTTATGTCCGACCGGTTTCGTCAGTGCGCTCTGAGCTATTTGCTGAGAGGCATGTTGAGTCCATGGAATATTTTATATTTTGACAGTTGCGGGAAAGTGACAAAATTTTTTTTTTGCACAAAGTTGTCACTAAATGATATATTGCTCACACAGGCCATGGGCATATGTGGAATTGCACCCCAAATACATTTAGCTGCTTCTTCTGAGTATGGGAATACCACATGTGTGGGACTTTTTGGAGCCTAGCCTCGTACGGGGCCCCGAAAACCAATCACCGCCTTCAGGATTTCTAAGGGTGTAAATTTTTGATTTCACTCTTCACTGCCTATCACAGTTTCGGAGGCCATGGAATGCCCAGGTAGCACAAACCCCCCCAAATGACCCCATTTTGGAAAGTAGACACCCCAAGCTATTTGCTGAGAGGCATGGTGAGTATTTCGCAGCTCTCATTTGTTTTTGAAAATGAAGAAAGACAAGAAAAAACTTTTTTTTTTTCTTTTTTCAATTTTCAAAACTTTGTGACAAAAAGTGAGGTCTGCAAAATACTCACTATACCTCTCAGCAAATAGCTTGGGGTGTCTACTTTCCAAAATAGGGTCATTTGGGGGGGGTTTGTGCCACCTGGGCATTCCATGGCCTCCAAAACTGTGATAGGCAGTGAAGAGTGAAGTCAAAAATTTACGCCCTTAGAAAGCCTGAAGGCGGTGCTTGGTTTTCGGGGTCCCGTACGCGGCTAGGCTCCCAAAAAGTCTCACACATGTGGTATCCCTGTACTCAGGAGAAGCAACAGAATGTATTTTGGGGTGTAATTTCACATATTCCCATGGCATGTTTGAGCAATATATCATTTAGTGACAACTTTGCGCAAAAATAAATAAATTTGTCTCTTTCCCGCAACTTGTGTCACAATATAAAATATTCCATGGACTCGACATGCCTCTCAGCAAATAGCTTGGGTTGTCTACTTTCCAAAATGGGGTCATTTGGGGGGGGGTTTGAACTGTCCTGGCATTTTATGCACAACATTTAGAAGCTTATGTCATACATCACCCACTCTTCTAACCACTTGAAGACAAAGCCCTTTCTCACACTTTTTGTTTACATGAAAAAATTTTTTTTTTTGCAAGAAAATTACTTTGAACCCCCAAACATTATATATTTTTTTAAAGCAAATGCCCTACAGATTAAAATGGTGGGTGTTTAATTTTTTTTTCACACAGTATTTGTGCAGCGATTTTTCAAACGCATTTTTTGGGGAAAAAAACACACTTTTTTAAATTTTAATGCACTAAGACACACTATATTGCCCAAATGTTTGATGAAATAAAAAAGATGATCTTAGGCCGAGTACATGGATACCAAACATGACATGCTTTAAAATTGCGTACAAACGTGCAGTGGCAACAAAATAAAAACATTTTTAAAAGACTTTAAAAGCCTTTACAGGTACCACTTTAGATTTACAGAGGAGGTCTACTGCTAAAATTACTGCCCTCGATCTGACCTTCGTGGTGATACCTCACATGCATGGTGCAATTGCTGTTTACATTTGACGCCAGACCGACGCTTGTGTTCGCCTTAGCGCGAGAGCAGGGGGGGACAGGGGTGCTTTTTTATTTTTTTTTTCTTTATTATTTTTTTGCTTTTTTATCTTATTTTTAAACTGTTACTTTCATTTTTTTAAAATCATTTTTATTGTTATCTCAGGGAATGTAAATATCCCCTATGATACCAAAAGGTAGTGACAGGTACTCTTTTTTGAAAAAATTGGGGTCTATTAGACCCTAGATCTCTCCACTGCCCTCAAAGCATCTGACCACACCAAGATCGGTGTGATAAAATGCTTTCCCAATTTCCCAATGGCGCTGTTTACAAAATCTAAGTCATGAAATGCTCGTAGCTTCCGGTTTCTTAGGCCATAGAGATGTTTGGAGCCACTCTGGTCTCTGATCAGCTCTATGGTCAGCTGGTTGAATCACTGGCTGCATTCTCAGGTTCCCTGTTGAGACAGGAGAGCCAGAGAAAAACACGGAAGACGGTGGGGCGGGGGCATTCCTTCCCACTGCTTGTAAAAGCAGTCTAGATGCTAATTAGCCGCTAGGATTGCTTTTACATGAAAGCCGACTGCTGGCTGAAAAGAATGATACCAAGGTGATACCTAAACCTGCAGGCATCATTCTGGTGTAACCACTCAAATTCGTGAATGGCGTACCTGAAGACAAAAAAATGGTTAACAATAGAACACAGTAAAATATAAAAAATTGCATACCTGAAAGGCAAACATGATAAAACATAATAACAATAAAACATTGCAGAATAGAATACAGTAAAAAAAAAGCAGAACAATAGAGAGAGAATAGAGAGAGAGAGAGAGAACAATAAAACGACAACTATTTTTTTTATTTTATATATATATATATATTATATATATATATATATATATATATATATATATATATATATATATATATATTTGTAACTGTAACTTTTATAACTGTAACTGGTTCCAGGTTCGGGTCTCTCAAAATGCGATGGCATCTTGGGAGACCCTGTGAAAGTGTGCCTAGTCTGTGCAATGCTGTACCCTACGCTAATATTCAACTAGTGAATGGTAGCGTTCAAAACATTCACCAAAGCAAAGACCAGGATTGTCAGGACAGGAGGGACAATAATAGCGGGTGTCACGCCTATATCCGCGCTTGCTGCAGACACAACATCTTTTTTTGGGGGGGTTCGTTGGGTAGGGGTACACGGGAGGTCATAAAGAAAATCCCTCTCATGCAGCTGACTGCATTTGGTTGGGGATGTGAATGGGGGAAGTACGGGTGCTGCAGAAGTGGTGGGTTCCCAATTATTAGGATTGGCGAATGCAGCAGGAAGGGTACTATGGGCAGGACGGGCCTGTTTGTCTTCATCTTGGTGGCAGCGGGACACTACTTGTGCTTGCCACCTCACCAGCTTGAACTACACTTATGGGACTCGCCACGTCACCAAGTGTTACTGCAGTGCTGGTTTGACTACAACCTGGGTGTACTAGGCCGCTGGTGCTTGCCAGTTCACCAAAAAAACTGTTAGCGATCGCAGGGATCAGGCCTGACTCTGCGAACGCTGCAGTTATGTGTTTAGTGTTTTGTAAGTAACAGTGATCGATCGATACTGCACTTGGGTGGGCTGGGCTGAGCCGGGCGGAGGGGCAAAACGCAGGTGCTAGCAGGTATCTGGGCTGATTCCGCTAACACTGTGTTTTTGGGAACCCTAAACTGCTGGGGACGCTAGTATAGATCTGATCGGATCAGATATTGATCCGTTCAGATACTATACCACTAAGGGAGGTGTACAGTGCGTGCGTGGGTGTTAGCGGTACTGGCGCTAACTGACGCTGCCTGGGGCTGGTGCTTGCCAGTTCGCCAAAATGCTACCAAAAAAACTGTTAGCGATCGCAGGGATGAGGCCTGACTCTGCGAACGCAGCAGTTATGCGTTTAGTGTTTTGTAAGTGACAGTGATCGATCGATACTGCACTTGGGTGGGCTGGGCCAGGCGGAGGGGCGAAACGCAAGTGCTAGCAGGTATCTGGGCTGATCCCGCTAACACTGCGTTTTTGGGAACCCTAAACTGCTGGGGACGGTAGTATAGATCTGATCGGATCAGATATTGATCCGTTCAGATACTATACCACTAAGGGAGGCGTATGCTGCGTGCGTGGGTGTTAGCAGTACTGGCGCTAATCTGACGCTGCCTGGGGCGACGCATATCACCGCCGGGCGATCAGGGGGCTAAACCTTTATTAGGTAATAAACGGCGGGTGCCCTGACACTATAAAAAATAAACTAACTAACCAGCGTCACCCATAACGGTTATACGGTGATCCGTGGTGAAAGGGTTAACTAGGGGGCAATCAAGGGGTTAAAACATTTATTAGGTAGTTTAGGGGGGCCCCTGTCGCTATAAAACGCTGACGGCGAATCTAAATATTTACGTCCCTAACTAGCGTCACCAGTGACACTAATACAGCAATCAGAAAAATGATCGCTTAGCGACACTGGCGACGGGGGGGGCGATCAAGGGGTTAAAACTTTATTAGGGGGGTTAGGGGGGTACCCTAGACCTAAAGGGGGCTAACACTAACTGCCCTACCACACTAACTGTCACAAACTGACACCAATGCAGTAATCAGAAAAAAAAAAAACTGCTTGGTGTCAGTGTGACAGGGGGGGGAGGGGTGATTGGGGGGTGATGGGGGGGGTCTCGGGGGTAAAGGGGGGCGCTATGTATGCCTGGCATGTTTTACTGTGATGTGTTGTGTTGGTGCACTCACATTGCAGTCTTCTCTCCTCTGCGCCGGAACGGAAAATACAGAGCCAAGGAGAGATGACATAATTTCCTCTGCCTCTGTGTACTATACAGAGGCAGGGGAATGATCTGATTGTCTGGGAGCGATCGCGAGGGGGGGGGCACGAATGGATGGCCTCCCCCTCACCTCCGATCGCCGGGGAACAGAAGCCGACCGCCTCGGGCACTGAGGGGGGGTCCGATCGGACCCCCCGCCCGCGGGAAGCAGATCACGTACAGGTACGTGATTCTGCCTGCCCGTGCCATTCTGCCGCGGTATATCTGCGTGAGGCGGTCGGCAAGTGGTTAAGGCACCTGAGTTCCAGCACCTGAGTCCCAGCACCCGCACTTAACCGTGACCGTGAGAAGCTCCGTTCATTCTTGAAGCGCGTTTGACTCCTGTAATGGGAGTCACCTCAATCTGGTGAGTAGGCTGTGTGGCTGGTGATGGTGGCGGAATATTGTTATTCGATGCTTTGCTGAACCCAGGGAAGATTTACCCAGAAGCTTATTTATTCAGAAGTTCTGATCTACCAATATTTGAACATTTTGATCCATTATTGTTTGAAACAATTTTTGAACACATTTAGAAATTTTGGAAATTATCTTTGGACTTTATTTCACTATTTTTTACTTTGTAAAATGTATTTATTTATTTATTTTTTTTTTAATCCTCACAATTTAAATTTTTCTACTATGATGATTTAATGCTTTTCTTAGTTGGTAGTTATCATCACTGATATTATTTTACCATTTATATGGTCTTGATTCACAATAGAGTGTGATTTTGTATCTGCACAGTCAGAACAACTATTCAGAAGTTCACGGAATACATTGTTCCAAATGATCTGGCTTTTTTCTTATTACATGTCTCCACCATCTCGGCTAAATTATACAAAAGATCTGTTGTGCGTCACCTATTGAATGCCACAAAATCGTGTATCCCACTTCACTGGAAAAAACAAAAACCCACTGACTATAGCAAGTTGGCTCTGGAAGGTAGAGGATATTAATAAAATGGAAGACCTAATTCTTACCGCGCGACACCAACAGGAAAAAAAATTCCAAGACGTGGGCGCTATGGAATCAGTTCATTCTTTCCCCAGAGGGAGCTGCCCTTCTGGCCTCTTGATAATGCTGATGCATTTGCAAGTTCGCGCTCTATGGCTGCTCTGAGCCAACCAGGGTCCTACCCTGGCCGTTTTGTTCTTGAACCCTTCTCTTGCCTCACCCGACCCCCCCCCCCCTTTTACTCCTCTTGTCTCTCTTTTTTCCTCTCCTTTCCTTTTTATGGAAAATGGAAAAAGACAGAAGACATTTGTCATGACCTTGCAGTAATACATTCATGACCTGTCTGTCTCTTACCTGGTCTGTGTAGCAGCCTGGAGGCTTGTACTCTCACACCTGCATGCTTAAGTAATCTTCCCTCTGTGTGGCTCCACCCTAGCCTCAACAGGAACCACTATTTAACACTATATTCTCCAAGCCTGCCTTGCGGTGCAATATTGTGTGTTTGGCTTCCTGTTTGTCGTGTGCTCTAAGTTTGTCGCTGTCTCTGTTACCGATCTTGGCATGTTCCCGACTATTACTGTCTGCTTGTGACCCTGACCTTTGGCGCGTTCTCGACTATCCCTGTTTGCCTCTGACCCTGACTTTTGGCGTGTTCTCTGTTATCCTTGTCTGCTAGTCGCCCCGACATTTGGCTACCTCCTTACTATTTCTTGCTGTCCGGGGCTGCTGTTTGCTCTCCATCCTCCTGTAGCCTACCGTGAGCGTGAGCTGGGAGACCCTGGGGGCCGCGACCTGGAGCCAGTTGCAGCCCAGTCCATCCTCACTACTAGAGGCTCTGGTGAACACCAACTGGCTCTTAGACTCCGCGCCCTGGGGAATCTATGCTCTAACTCACTGTGGGATCCGTGTTGGTGCTCCAGGGGACCTGCCTTCCTGAACCACCCCGAGTTCCATCTGCAGCAGTCAGCCTTAGGGTCCACTATCATAGCGGTGCACTCCTGACCCCAACGGGGTGCATCTGTCACCTGGATACAGGTGACCTGACAGTTTGCACGGCCATGGACCCATCTGATGTGCCGCTACCTGCCGATGATCAGCTGCAGGGCATAGTCCACAGACTCGAGACCCAAGGATCTAATCAGACCCAGGTGATGCGATTCCTTCAGGATTTGGCTTCCCACTTTGAACAACTTCAAGCCTCCTTAGGCTCCCCGGTTCCACAACCGCAATCGGCTTCCGTATCAGCTCCGCTTACAGTCGCAGCCGCTAACCCTTTGCACTTACCAGCTCCGTCCTGTTACTTTGGGGATTCCAAGGCCTGCAGAGGGTTCCTTAGCCAGTGTACTATTCATTTTGAACTCCAACCCCAAAACTTCAAGTCTGATCGGGCAAAGGTAGCCTATATTATTTCTCTCCTGTTCGGCGAGGCTTTAGCTTGGGCTGCCCCTATGTGGGAGAGGAAAGACCCAGTGGTTTCCAGCCTCTCTAATTTTCTGAAACTCTTCCGGAATATCTTTGAGGAACCAGGTCATGTCTCTTCAGCGGCCAGCGCCCTCTTACGTCTCCGCCAAGAGTCTGCTTCTATGGGACAGTATGCTCTTCGTTTCCGCATACTGACGGCTGAGCTGGAACAATGAGGCCTTATTCGCAACCTTTCTGCATGGCCTTTCTGATAGAGTGAAGGACGAATTAGCAGGAAGAACCATCCCCACTTATCTGGACGAAGTTATCTCCCTGTGTAACCAGATAGATATTTGTTTTCAGGAAAGGACCTTAGAAAAGCGACGCCAGCACTCCTCGGTTCTTAGTCAGCCCGAGCTCCCCTCTTTTCATCCTGTGGAGCATCTCCTGCCAACTAAGGAACCCATGCAGCTGGGCCAGACCAGGCCATCCCCCGAAGAATGTGCTAGGTGCAGAACACTGGGCCTGTGTCTCTGCTGTGGGGGCAAAGGTCATTTTCGTGACACATGCTCATTTCCTCCAGGAAAAGCTCGGGTAATACATCTGGAAGGTAGAGTATTGGACCCAGAAAAGTCATCTTCTCGTCTCCTTCTTTCGGTGTTTCTTCATGTTGGCGTTTCCTCCCACTCGGCCTTGGCTTATCTGGATTCGGGAGCCGCTGGCAACTTTATGGACTGGAGAACTGCATCTTCCATGAACCTTACCCTTTAACCCCTCACCACTCCATTGGTGGTCTCGGCGATTGATGGCACTGTTCTTCCAGGGGGGCCTATCCGCTTCCAGACCCCTCCTGTTAAGATGTCGGTAGGGATACTCCACCAGGAGTGGATATCCTTTCTTATCCTTCCTAAGGTCTCAACCCCTATCGTATTGGGGCTTCCTTGGTTGCAGCTCCACTCTCCACACATTGACTGGACTTCTGGGCAGATCCTTGCTTGGAGTCCCTCCTGTTTCTCTTCCTGCCTACTCAAGGTTGCCCCTAAGGGGAGGCTTCCCGTGGCTACCACCTCAGTATCCTTTGCCCTTCCCGCTGCATATAGCGATTTCTGGGATGTGTTCTGTAAAAGGTCAGCTGAGGTGCTTCCTCCTCACAGGTCCTTTGACTGTGCCATTGACCTTGTTCCCGGAGCAGCTCTACCCAGGGGTCGTACCTACCCTCTGTCCATCCCAGAGACCCAGGCCATGTCTGAGTATGTTGCAGAAAATCTAGAAAAAGGATTCATCCGGAAATCCTCATCGCCTGCAGGAGCAGGGTTCTTTTTTGTTGCCAAAAAGGATGGTACCCTAAGACCCTGCATTGACTACCGAGGCCTAAACGCAGTAACGATCAAAAATCGATACCCTCTACCCCTAATATCGGAACTATTTGACAGGTTGAAAGGTGCCTCCATTTTTACCAAGTTGGATCTCAGGGGTGCATACAATTTGATCCGAATACGGGAAGGGGATGAATGGAAAACTGTGTTTAACACTAGAGATGGGCATTACGAGTATTTGGTCATGCCCTTTGGTTTGTGTAACACCCCAGCGGTGTTCCAAAACTTTATTAACGAAATCTTCAGGGATCTGCTTTACCAATTTGTTGTCATCTACCTGGATGACATTCTCATCTTTTCGGATAGTCTGTCAGTTCACAGAGACCATGTCCGGATTGTACTTCAGCGCCTTCGAGAAAATAATCTGTACGCCAAGCTGGAGAAATGTTCTTTTGAATGTTCTGAAGTCCTGTTTCTGGGATGCTTCGTCTCTAACTTCGGTCTTCGTATGGATCCTGGGAAGGTCTCGGCCATTACCAACTGGCCTCCTTCTGCCGGCCTCAAGGCCACGCAGCGCTTTCTTGGGTTCACTAATTATTACAGGCAGTTCAATAGGAAATACGCCTCTATTGCTGCGCCAATTAGCCTTGACCAAGAAGGGTGCTAATGCCAAGGAGTGGTCCCCCGAAGCTGTCTCTGCCTTTCATGATTTGAAACAGGCCTTCATTTCTGGACCTTTGTTGAAGTGACCTGACCCGAGGGATCCATTTTTTTTTTTTAAGTGGACGCTTCCTCAACTGGGGTGGGAGCTGTGCTTCTTCAATCCTTTGGGAAAAAACGTCTACCATGTGCGTTTTTCTCCAGAAAATTTTCTCAGGCGGAGAAGAATTACGCTATTGGTGATCGGGAACTTCTTGCGATTAAATTGGCGTTGGAGGAGTGGCGTCATCTCTTGGAGGGTTCCCCACATTCCATAACAATTTTCACTGACCATAAAAATCTGCAGTACTTACAGAATGCCAAACGATTGAATCCCAGACAAGCCAGGTGGAGTCTCTTCTTTTCCCGTTTTAACTTCAGCATTACATTCAAACCTGGTTCCTGCAACAGTCGGGCTGATGCACTCTCTAGATCTTTTGACATTCAGGATGAGGAGCCTACCATTGAACCTGAGTCGATTATCCCTACTTCATGCATCCTTGCCCATTCAACCACCCTGAAGTCAAAAATTCCTCCTGGCAGGACCTTCGTCCCCACTGAGCTAAGAGCTAAGATCCTTCATTGGGGACATGACTCCAAGGTGGCAGGTCATGCTGGGTTTCTTCGATCCTTCCTCCTCATCAGTCGCCACTACTGGTGGCCTACTCTCAGTTCGGATGTCAAAGACTATGTTAAGGCTTGTCATTTCTGTGCCCAGTCTAAGTCCTCCACGCAGGCTCCTGCTGGTCTTCTCATGCCGTTGCCCATTCCCAAGGAGCCCTGGTCTCACATAGCCATGGACTTCATCACCGATCTTCCACCTTCTGAGAAGAATATGGTAATTTGGGTGATAATTGATCGGTTCTCCAAGATGGCCCATTTTGTTCCTCTTCCTGGTCTCCCTTCTGCTCCTGCCTTGGTTCCCATTTTTGTATGAGAGATTTTCCGTCTTCATGGTGTCCCTTCCCATGTAATTTCAGACAGGGGTGTTCAGTTTACTTCTCACTTTTGGAGAGCCTTTTGCAAATCCCTCAACATTACCTTGGATTTTACCTCTTCTTACCATCCCCAATCCAATGGCCAGACTGAAAGAGTTAATCAGGAGTTGGAGGTCTTTCTCTGTACCTTGGTCTCGGCTCATCACGATGATTGGGTCTCATTACTCCCGTGGGCAGAGTTCTCCCACAACAATCATGTCAATGTCAGTTCTCAGAAGACACCCTTTGTCACTGTTTATAGAAGACATCCTCAGCTCCCTCTTCCTATGACCTGTTCTTCTGACATCCCAGCTTTGGCTACTGTTCAGGAATCATTCAATTCCTTGTGGGCTGACATTCATGATTCCCTCCAGAAAGTTGCCAACCAGTTCAAAAGTTTTGCTGACCGTCGCAGGCGTAAGCCACCTTCTCTACAGCCAGGAGACAAAGTCTGGCTTTCTACCAGGAACATCAGACTCCGGGTTCCTTCTCTCAAGTTTGCCCTGATATTCATTGGTCCTTACAATATAATTTCTAAGCTGAATCCTGTTTGTTTTAAACTCCAGATCCCTAAAAGCCTCAGGATCTCAAACTCCTTTCATGTATCCCTTCTGAAACCTTTAGTTTTCAATAAGTTCTCTCAACTTCTCCCTACCTTGGCTCCAGTCTCTGAAGATGATCAGGAGTACCAGGTTAGTCAAATTTTGGATTCTCAATATGTATATACTGTAGATGGGGTAATGGCGCTCCCTAGGGCTTATTTGGGCGGGTGAGAAATAAGAAATGACTAAAGTAATACAGATCAGTACCCTGGCTCCAGGCCGGGTTACCCCCCCGGAGTAAACAAGATACCTGACAGTGGTAAGCTAGCAACACTCCCTATAGGGGATATACACCAAAGGTGAGTATGCAAATTAGATAAAAATATAAAGTGATAGGAAATCATAAAATAAAATAATAAATAATAAAATGATATATATATATATTACAGCCTCATCACCATTGTATTGGTAGGTAAGTCTACCCTGAGTTTACATGCATTATATGTGAATGAGACCATACATAATGCCTTGTATAGTTTAACCTTGCATATACCTGCACCCACTTTAGTGGCATAATTATTAACCTGTGAATAAATATATAGGTGATGGTGACCTTAAAATAGCCAAAAATTAACAGTAAGCATATAAGTGACCATATACGTGTCAGTGAACAAAAATCGTTTAAACCTTGAATTAATTTTAAACCTTGAGTTAATTATAACTCTAATCTGTTTTGTAAATTAATTATTTATAACATTACATGATTAATAGGCAGTCCAAAGTTGTGAAGAAATCTTCACCATAGTGAAAAATAGGAAATAAAAATAAAAATAAAAATTAAACTCAAAAACGTGACTTGAGTGCATTCAACGTCCTGGTGACTTGGTGACTTGGTGCTCCCCCTCAAGGATCCCCACTCACCAGATCCATTCACCCCAAAGGGGTAATTCGCATGCAGATGTGGCCTTTACGATCTCCCTGCCAGCGTAATGGATGGATTTCACGGGGTGGTCCTCAGCATACACAGGAGAATGGAGCTTTGTTACTCATATGAAAAGAAGGAATGGTGGACTCCCATAGTGTAGTAATTAAAAATTGAATTTATTCCAACATAAAGTTCTTCAGATAAAAATCTTCAAATAAAAATACTACAAACCAGCTCAGCTGGCTGTAGTAGTACAGCAGCAAACAGTATATTTTAAATATACACACATCAAGGGCAACGGTTGATGGACTTGATGTAACTCCCGCAAACCGCTCAAGTGGATAAAAATAGCCGAACAGCCCGTACCGCATGGTGGAAGTAAACCGAGCGTCTGCGCTCCACCTGCGTTCCACCGGCCTAGTTTGCGGAAATGACGTAGCGTGCGTGGCGCCGTCGTACGCGTTTCATCACAGACGTCCTCAGCGACAGTACCCGCACGCCGCGCACCACGTCATTTCATAGGGAAGCAGCCATGTTGGTGACGCCCCTCATAAGCAATTAATTCAAGGTTTAAACGATTTTTGTTCACTGACACGTATATGGTCACTTATATGCTTACTGTTAATTTTTGGCTATTTTGAGGTCACCATCACCTATATATTTATTCACAGGTTAATAATTATACCACTAAAGTGGGTGCACGTATATGCAAGGTTAAACTATACAAGGCATTATGTATGGTCTCATTCACATATAATGTAAACTCAGGGTAGACTTACCAACCAATACAATGGTGATGAGGCTGTAATATATATATATATATATATATATATATATATATATATATATATATATATATATATATATATATATATATATATATATAATTTTATTATTTATTATTTTATTTTATTTTATGATTTCCTATCACTTTTATCTAATTTGCATACTCACCTTTGCTGTATATCCCCTATAGGGAGTGTTGCTAGCTTACCACTGTCAGGTATCTTGTTTACTCCAGGGGGGGTAACCCGGCCTGGAGCCAGGGTACTGATCTGTATTACTTTAGTCATTTCTTATTTCTCACCCGCCCAAATAAGCCCTAGGGAGCGCCATTACCCGAACTATATACATATTCAGTTTTGAAGCACCTCCAGGGTGTTTCCTTAGGGGGGCTGCATACCTACTATCATCCTATGCGCAGTCATTACACTTTACTAAATTTTGGATTCTCGCTTCTATAAAGGTGTCCTTCAATATCTCGTGGATTGGAAAGGTTTCGGTCCTGAGGAGAGATCTTGGATTTCTGCATCTGAAGTCTTCGCACCTCGTCTTCTGAGGAAATTCCATTTGAAGTTCCCCTCCAAGCCTGGTCCAAAGCGGGGGAGGGGGAGGCCTCGTAAGAGGGGGGGTACTGTCATGACCTTGCAGTAATACATTCATGACCTGTCCGTCTCTTACCTGGTCTGTGTATCAGCCTGGAGGCTTGTACTCTCACACCTGCATGCTTAAGTAATCTTCCCTCTGTGTGGCTCCACCCTAGCCTCAACAGGAACCACTATTTAACACCGTATTCTCCAAGCCTGCCTTGCCGTGCAATATTGTGTGTTTGGCTTCCTGTTTGCCGTGTGCTCTAAGTTTGTCTCTGTCTCTGTTACCGATCTTGGCATGTTCCCGACTATTCCTGTCTGCTTGTGACCCTGACCTTTGGCGTGTTCTCGACTATCCCTGTTTGCTTGTGACCCTGACTTTTGGCGTGTTCTCTGTTATCCTTGTCTGCTAGTCACCCCGACATTTGGCTACCTCCTTACTATTCCTTGCTGTCCTGGGCTGCTGTTTCCTCTCCATCCTCCTGTAGCCTACCGTGAGCGTGAGCTGGGAGACCCTGGGGGCCGCGACCTGGAGCCAGTTGCAGCCCAGTCCATCCTCGCCACTAGAGGCTCTGGTGAACACCAACTGGCTCTTAGACTCCGCGCCCTGGGGAATCTATGCTCTAACTCATTGTGGGATCCGTGTTGGTGCTCCAGGGGACCTGCCTTCCTGAACCACCCCGAGTTCCATCTGCAGCAGTCAGCCTTAGGGTCCACTATCATAGCGGTGCACTCCTGACCCCAACGGGGTGCATCTGTCACCTGGATACAGGTGACCTGACAGCATTTCAGGCTCCTTTCTCAACCTAATCCTTCAGGTCGACAATTGTGTATAAATATGGCTTTTGCTACTTGGTACTTAGAGAATGCTTTCTATTTGTAACACAGCTTTAATACCTAATGTATGCACAAGTCCTTGTTTTCTTTTTTCTATGATGCTGTTACTCATGTCTGCATTTTATGCCTGTATTGCACTGCCTTGGTCCGTGTTGGGCATTAATAAAAACCATATTTGTAAAAAAAAAAAAAAAAAAATCATCAACCAGGCTTCTCATATCATTCAGCAATTTCAGTTTGCACACTCTCAGCTAAACACATATACAGTATTTTCTTTACAATAATGCATGTCATATTTAGCTATCATTTGCTCCCATTGAGGAGCATGACATCATTATCTGTCAATAGCGGGGGAAACTCAGAATTCTTACATAGTTACATAGTAGGCAAGGTTGAAAAAAGACACAAGTCTATCAAGTCCAATCTATGTGTGTGATTTTATGTCAGTGTTACATTGCTTATCCCTGTATGTTGTGGTCGTTCAGGTGCTCATCTAATACTTTTTTGAAATAATCGATGTTCCCTGCTGCAGAGAATTCCACATCCTTACTGCTCTTACTGTAAAGAACCCTCAATGCAGTTTAGGGTTAAACCACTTTTCTTCTAATTTTAGTGAATGGCCGCTGCGTGTCTTATTAAATTCCCTTTTGCGGAAAAGTTTTTTTTTTTCAAATATAATTTTTATTGAACTCCAATAAAGGGTGAGAGCCAATCACTACAACAATAATATAAAGATAATTGAGACTGTATTCACGTAGCTCAGCTTGTAATAAACCGGTGTACATATTATTTTATCACATTCTACATTGGTTCATGTCATTGTAGAATTTGCAATTGGCTTACTCATTAATAACCTCCAGCGTAATATGACAAAAACGTAATTACACGGGAATAACAGGGTCTCCCCTCATTTCCACTTTTCTTAAAGAATTACAGAGAATAAGGCACAGAAAAGTATAGAGCAGGAAAGAGCAGAATAGAGGGGAGGAAGGAGGGAGGGGAAGGAGGGAGGGGGGAGAGGAGGGAGACAGGTAATGCGACGACTATGGCTCAGGTCAACAGAAGCAAGCAGCTACTTAGATCTCATGAGAGATCTATGTT
Source organism: Aquarana catesbeiana (assembly GCF_042186555.1). Lineage (NCBI taxonomy): Eukaryota > Metazoa > Chordata > Amphibia > Anura > Ranidae > Aquarana > Aquarana catesbeiana. The sequence goes on from NC_133326.1 coordinate 276,485,711, forward strand.
CCAAAAAGGATCTTCCCCTCATCGGAGAGGATAAACATGTTCCAGAGACTCCAGGTCTTTGTGTATTTCCATGCAAAACGGAACTTACTTTGTAGGTAAACGTTTATGGGGAACTGTATCAAAGGCTTTTGAAAAATCCAGATACACCACGTCTACGGGCCTTCCTTTATCTTAATGGCCTCTCACCTCCTCATAGAAGGTTAATAGATTGGTTTGGCAAGAACGATTCTTCATGAATCCATGCTGATTACTGCAAATGATAGTTGTCATTACTAAACTCTTGTATATAGTCCCTTATCATCCCCTCCAAGAGCTTGAATACAATTGATGTTAGGCTAACTGGTCTGTAATTCCCAGGGATGTATCTTGGCCCTTTTTTAAACATTGCTACATTGGCCTTTCTTCAATCAGCTGTTATCATTCCAGTCAGTAGACTGTTCGTAAAAATTAGGAACAATGGTCTGGCAATTACTTGACCGAGTTCCTTAAAGTGGAGTTCCACCCACTTTTACAACTCTTTAGCATCCCTCACTAAACTGTGCACTGTAAACGAATTGGATATTTTAAACATTTTTTTCTCAGCACTTACTGTATATCTGCTGTATTCATTTTTCACTTCCTCCTCCCTGGCCGTGGCCCATCGCATCATTTCCTGTTTGCAATGCCTTCTAGGAAGGGGCGGCAACTTCCGCTGACACTGCCGTTGCTATGGAAACCTGACCTGAAACCTATTACACTGCTTGTGCTGCACTGAGCATGTGCGAGATCTGAAAGGATGAGATCCAGGAAGAAATACAGTCTGGCTTCAGATGCCCACACTTAAGATGCCCACGGCCTGCTGTAAGTTTATAAAATAACAAACTACTGCTATAAACTAACAAAACAGACCTTAGTTTACAGACTAACTTTACTAGAATACATTAAGCTTGTGTATTATAGGGGTATTTTTATTTAAAAGTATAATTTCGGCCGGAACACCACTCTAAGGACTCCGGGTGCAAGCCAAGTGGTCCTGGTGACTTATTAATGTTAAGTTTTTCAGTTCTATTTCTAATTCTGTCCTCTGTTACCCATGAGGGTGCTTCCTGTGACGTGTTATGAGGATAAACTTTGCAGTTTTGGTTACTGAAGCCCCCTGATTCCCTTGTGAAGACTGAGGAGAAGAATAAATTCAATACCTTTGCCATCTCTCCATCCTTAGTAACCAGATTCCCTTCATCATTCTTTATGGGACCAATATGATCTTATCTTCCTTTGTTATACTATTTATGTACTTAAAGAATTTCTTGGGATCTTTTTTACTCTCCTCCGCTATGTGCCTTTCGTGTTCTATCTTAGCCGCCTTGATTGCACCCTTACATTTCTTGTTGCATTCTTTGTAAAGTTGGAATGCTGATGATGATCCCTCGGCCTTGTATTTTTTGAAGGACTTCTCCTTTGATTTTATATGCATTCAGGTTGGGATTCCGGTTGGGAATATGAGATACCTCATCATTGGAGACCCCCAGAGATATAAAAAGCCAGCATATGGCCAAACCAGCCAGTAACCACTCAGCACAGTGAATTAGTTGTTAGCATTCCTGCCTGGCAGCACTGGGGTTGTCGGTTCTCCAGTTTGCATGGGGTTCACACGTGCTCCCTGTGCTTGCATGGGTTTCCTCCCACACTCCAAAGACATGCTTGTAGGTTAATTGTTCCTTTCGATTGTAAGCTCCATGAGCAGGGCCCTCCGATTCCTTCTGTATGGAACTATATTGTAATTGTACTAAAATTGAACTTTTTGGCTATCAAAGAAAACGCTATATCTGGCGCAAACCCAACCCAACACATCACCCAAAGAACATCATCCCCACAGTGAAACATGGTGGTGGCAGCATCATGCCGTGAGGATGTTTTTCAGCAGTCGGGACTGGGAAACTGGTCAGAGTTGAGAGAAAGATGGATGGTGCTAAATACAGGGATATTTTTGAGCAAAATCTGTACCACTCTGTATGTAATTTTAGGCTAGGATGGAGGTTCACCTTCCAGCAGGACAGTGACCCCAAAGACACTGCTAAAGCAACACTTGAGTGGTTTAAGGAGAAACATGTAAATGTGTTGGAAAGGCCTAGTCAAAGCCCAAACCTCAATCCAATAGAAAATCTGTGGGCAGACTTAAAGATTGCTGTTCACAAGCGCAAACCATCCAACTTGAAGGAGCTGGAGCAGTTTTGCAAGGAGGAATGGGCAAAAATCCCAGTGGTAAGATGTGGCAAGCTCATAGAGACTTATCCAAAGCGACTTGGAGCTGTAATAGCCGCAAAAGGTGGCTCTACAAAGTATTGACTTTAGGGGGGTGAATAGTTATGCACATTGACTTTTTCTGTTATTTTGTCCTATTTGTTGTTTGCTTCACAATAAAAAAAAAAAAAACATCTTCAAAGTTGTGGGCATGTTCTGTAAATTAAATGATGCAAATCCTCAAACAATCCATGTTAATTCCAGGTTGTGAGGCAACAAAACACGAAAAATGCCAAGAGGGGGGGGTGAATACTTTTGCAAGGCACTGTATATATATTGTATAAGCCCATTGGAACTACTGTTGTAAAAAAAGATTTTATCTGTATTTTTTCACCGTTTTTTGGGTTTGTGAATTCCTTCACTGTGGGAACACAAGGATGTGCTTTACAATGGTCGCAATAGAAGGAGACATTCGGTTTCAGTGCCAGCCATGTTGATAAATGCTTACCCCCTCTATCCTGTTCAAAATTACTATGCACCAGTACAGGTATATCTCTTACATTCTTTGCTCGCCAATAGGTGACAGCTCCATGAGCAGGGCCCTCCGATTCCTTCTGTATGGAACTATATTGTAATTGTACTGTCCCCCTCTACATTGTAAAGCGCTGCATAAACTTTTGCCACTATATAAATCCTGTATATTATTCCTGTATAATAATTGACTCATGTCTAAAATGGCCCTAGTATACTTAACAATGTGAGTTAGGGACCTTAGATTGTAAGCTCCTTGAGGGCAGGGACTGATGTAAATATACAATATGTGTATGTAAAGTACATTTAGCAAATAGTCAGTTTGATAACTACCAGTAATAATAAACAGTCATATTTATTTTGGGCATAGTTGGCCTTTACCATGTTATGAATATGCTGTATAATTTTGTACCTGTACAAAGTAAGAAAGTAGATGCCAATAGAGTTCCAAAAAACTATTGTCATGTATCTATTATTATGCAGCAGTTTCAGCAATTTTCTGATTTGTTTTTTTGACAAAAGCCTCTGCTTTGTTACAATAAATCATTAAGATAATATGTAGAAATGTAGATTCCCGCTGTATTCTAGCACAATATGTGGGTAATTGTGAAAGCTCTTGAAGCAGTAATATCTACTGTGTAATAGCTGTCACACTGCAATATATATAATCAAAGGGGTTTTATTCAAACAAAAACATAACCCTAACTGCAGAGATTTGTAAAGTTGAAAGAAATGTTTGATTACAACAAGGATTTTTTTTTATCAAACCAAGGGCTGTGGAATGCAAATTGCCTGTGTTCTGATTCATGGAGGCCATACACGATTCAATTTTATTATCCAATCAATGTGTGATTTGATCAGCAAATAACTAAATAATCATATCTTTCCTTCCAAATCTATTTACATCAGATACAATCAAACTGAGCTGATCAGCTAGGGTGGAGATTTATGATATTATTATTATTATACAGGATTTATATAGCGCCAACAGTTTGCGCAGCACTTTACAACATGGGGCAGACAGTACACTTACAATACAAATCAATACAGGAGGGATCAGAGGGCCCTGCTCATTAGAGCTTACAATCTAGAAGGGGGGATCAAGTGGAAACAAAAAGGTAATAACTGTGGGGATGAGCTGATGAAAAAAAAAAATGAAAATACAGTTGTTAGGTGTGGGTAGGATAGGCTTCTCTGAAGAGAAGGGTTTTCAGGGATCTTCTGAAAGCTAATAAAGTAGGAGATAAGCGGACAGATTGGGGTAGGGCATTCCATAGGATTGGAGAGGCTTTGGAAAAGGCCTGGAGGCGAGCATGAGAGGAGGTGACAAGGGAGCTAGAGAGCAGGAGGTCTTGAGAGGAACGAAGAGAGCGAGTAGGTTGGTATTTAGAGACTAAGCTAGTGATGTAGCTGGGGGCGAAATTGTGGATGGCTTTGTACGTAGTTGTTAGAATTTTGAATGTAATTCTTTGGTCGAGCGTAAGCCAGTGGAGGGATTGACAGAGAGGAGTGGCAGACACAGAGCGATTGGTAAGGTGGATGAGTCTGGCAGCGGCATTCATAAAGGATTGAAGAGGTGATAGACTATGTAGAGGTAAGCCGATGAGAAGGGAGTTGCAGTAGTCGAGGCCAGAGATGACCAGCGAGTGAATTAAGAGCTTTGTTGTGTCATTGGTTAGAAAGGGGCGTATTTTGGAGATGTTGCGGAGGTTGAGGCGGCAGGATTTGGACAGTGATTGGATGTGTTGCTTGAAGGAGAGTTCAGAGTCTAGGACTACACCTAGAACCTTGGCATGTGGGGATGGGCTTATAGTTGTGCCATCGATTTTGACAGAGAGATCAGGGGAAGAGGCACATGGGGGAGGAAAAATTATAAGTTCGGTTTTGGCTAGATTGAGTTTAAGGAAGTGGTGTGACATCCAGACTGATACATCTGAGAGTAAATTACTGATACGTGAGGAGACAGAGGGAGTGAGCTGAGGGGTAGAGAAATAGATTTGGGTGTCGTCAGCGTAGAGGTGGTATTGGAAGCCATGGGAGGCTATCAGTTGACCCAGGGAGGCAGTGTAGATTGAAAATAGTAGAGGTCCAAGAACAGAACCCTGAGGGACCCCAACAGAGAAAGGAAGAGGAGAGGAGGAAGTAGAGTTATAAGAAACGGTAAAGGTGCGGTTGGATAAGTAGGAAGAGAACCTGCGAAGTGTACAGTCACGGAGACCAAAGGCATGTCGTTTTTTGAGGAGGAGGGGGTGGTCAACCGTATCAAAGGCAGCGGAGAGGTCCAGGAGTAGGAGTACAAAATAGTGTCGATTGGTTTTGGCCGTTAGTAGATCGTTTGTTAGTTTTAGGAGAGCAGTTTCTGTGGAGTGTTGAGGACGAAATCCAGACTGAAGGGGATCAAGAAGGCCATTATCAGTGAGGTGGACGCTCAGTCGGTTGTAGACCAGACGTTCGAGGAGTTTGGATAAGAAGGGGAGCAAGGAGATGGGGCGTAGGTTGTTAAGATTAGATGGGTTCAGTGAGGGCTTTTTAAGTATGGGTCTAACAAGTGCATGTTTTAGAGAGTTAGGGAAGATGCCAGAAGAGAGGGAGAGATTGAAGATGTGGGTTAGAGAGTGTAGTATAGGGCCAGAGGGTGAACGTAGCATTTGTGAGGGAACAGGATCCAGAGGGCAGGTGGTAAGGTGGACATTAGCAAGTAGTGTGTATATATATATATATATATATATATATATATATATATATATATATATAAAACTCAGAGTAAGGAAAAATATGATAAAGCCACTTTTTACAGATTTTGCTGATTATAAATCAATAAGAAAAAGCTACGGGGAATTTGAGCCTAATAATGATGACTGTGATGGTTAATCTCAACGGGACCTGCTCTTTTGACTAATAATGATAAACATCTACAGTACATTGTCAGTTGCAGTAATATTCTATTTATTCAATACTGGTCACTTTCACCTCCTTCCTGCCTAGGGCAACTTTCAGCTTCAGCGCTGTCGCACTTTGAATGATAAATGCGCAGTCATGCAACACTGTACCCATATGAAATTTTTTCATTTTTTTTCAGACAGATAGAGTTTTCTTTTGGTGGTATTTAATCACCACTGGGTTTTTTTATTTGCTAAAAAAAAGAAAAAAGACCAACAATTTTGAAAATAATGTTTATCTTAGTTTCTGTTATAAAATTTAGCAAATAAGTAATTTTCCTTCTTCACTGATGTGCACTGATGAGGCTGTACTGATGAACACTGATTATCAGTGTAAACACTGTGCTGACACCCTTGCTGGTTATCAGCACTCCTTTACTCACACAGACACAGCACCTGAGGCAGGACTGCGGATAACCAACAAGTCTGTAATTATGTGTTCAGCTGCGATTGGACACTGATCCCATGGTAAAGGGCCATTATGATTGTCCCTTTACCCCAACCTGTGATCAACTGTGTCCAAAGGAAGGACACAACAGTGTGGCAACTCCATTTACCTATAAAAGCACAACTAATACTAACTTATATAATTGTTTTCCGAACATAAAGTAGTGGGCAAGGACAACTGGCGACATATACAGTGCTTTGCAAAAGTATTCACCCCTTTGGCATTTTACCTATTTTGTTACATTACAGCCTTTAGTTCAATGTTTTTTTAATCTGAATTATATGTGATGGATCAGAACACAATAGTCTAAGTTGGTGAAGTAAAATTAGAAAAATGTATACATAAAACTATTTTTCAGAAATAAACAAAATGATAATTGGCATGTGCGTATGTATTCACCCCCTTTGTTATGAAGCCCATAAAAAGCTCTGGTGCTACCAATTACCTTCAGAAGTCACAGAATTAGTGAAATGATGTCCACCTGTGTGCAATCTAAGTGTCACATGATCTGTCATTACATATACACACCTTTTTGAAAGGCCCCAGAGGCTACAACATCTAAGCAAGAGGCACCACTAACCAAACACTGCCATGAAGACCAAGGAACTCTCCAAACAAGTAAGGGATAATGTTGTTGAGAAGCACAAGTAAGACTTAGGTTATAAAAAAATATCCAAATCTTCGATGACCCCTAGGAGCACCATCAAATCTATCCTAAATAAATGGAAAGAACATGGTACAACAGCAAACTTGCCAAGAGACGACCACATACCAAAACGCACAGACCGGGCAAGGAGGGAATTAATCAAAGAGGCAGCACAGAGACCTAAGGTAACCCTGGAGGAGCTGCAGAGTTCCCCAGCAGAGACTGGAGTATCTGTACATAGGACGACAATAAGCCATACGCTTCATAGAGTTGGGCTTTATGGCAGAGTGGCCAGAAGAAAGCCATTACTATCAGTAAAAAAACAAAATGGTATGTTTTCAGTTTGAGAAAAGGCATGTGGGAGACTCCCAGAATGTATGGAGGAAGGTGCTCTGGTCTGATGAGACTAAAATTGAACTTTTTGGCTATCAAAGAAAACGCTATATCTGGCGCAAACCCAACCCAACACATCACCCAAAGAACATCATCCCCACAGTGAAACATGGTGGTGGCAGCATCATGCTATGAGGATGTTTTTCAGCAGTCGGGACTGGGAAACTGGTCAGAGTTGAGAGAAAGATGGATGGTGCTAAATACAGGGATATTTTTGAGCAAAATCTGTACCACTCTGTATGTAATTTGAGGCTAGGATGGAGGTTCACCTTCCAGCAGGACAATGACCCCAAAGACACTGCTAAAGCAACACTTGAGTGGTTTAAGGAGAAACATGTAAATGTGTTGGAAAGGCCTAGTCAAAGCCCAAACCTCAATCCAATAGAAAATCTGTGGGCAGACTTAAAGATTGCTGTTCACAAGCGCAAACCATCCAACTTGAAGGAGCTGGAGCAGTTTTGCAAGGAGGAATGGGCAAAAATCCCAGTGGTAAGATGTGGCAAGCTCATAGAGACTTATCCAAAGCGACTTGGAGCTGTAATAGCCGCAAAAGGTGGCTCTACAAAGTATTGACTTTAGGGGGGTGAATAGTTATGCACATTGACTTTTTCTGTTATTTTGTCCTATTTGTTGTTTGCTTCACAATAAAAAAAAAAATCTTCAAAGTTGTGGGCATGTTCTGTAAATTAAATGATGCAAATCCTCAAACAATCCATGTTAATTCCAGGTTGTGAGGCAACAAAACACGAAAAATGCCAAGGGGGGGGGGTGAATACTTTTGCAAGGCACTGTATATATACTGTATAAGCCCATTGGAACTACTGTTGTAAAAAAAGATTTTATCTGTATTTTTTCACCGTTTTTTGGGTTTGTGAATTCCTTCACTGTGGGAACACAAGGATGTGCTTTACAATGGGCATATAGAAAAATGCAGCGCATGTACAAAGGAACATAGGTCTTTATAATGGTGAAACAGTAAAGAAATCACTAATTAACCACAGGTGCCTTGAAACACAAACGTCCATAGATGGATGTGAATGTCCAACCGCACAGGAGGTGTAAGTACTCCAAGGGGTGGTGATGGTCTGATGGTTGTCAGAAAACACCTGGCATCATACAGCGACTTCCCAACCGAGAAACTGGGTCCCAATGGGTCATTCAGAGAAAGTGCAAAAAAGCCTCTTACCAGATCCTGTGGATTCCCATGTCAGCGACAGGGAATCGCATGCGCAGTTTGTCACAAATGACGTGGAATGGGAGCTCAGGAATCGCCAATCCCTTGGATTGTGGTCTGTATGGATCTCGGCCGACAACCGGATGGGTCCTCACAACGAACCGTCCTCACACCGAACCGTCCCAGCGTGCATCAGAAGTTTCACAAACGGTCCCCCGAAAGGAGCAGTTGGAGGGACTGAATCTCATGCGGTAAATGTGGAAACAAAAAGAATGTGCCTCCACATAGTGCAGATAAAAAAAGGGGTGTTTTTATTGACAAAAACGACCATATACAAATAAAAGCGTGATCACGGTGGATAAAAACAAATGGGCAACAAGGAGAGTGGTGTTTATCTGCACCATGTGGAGGCACATTCTTTTTGTTTCCACATTTACCGCATGAGATTCAGTCCCTCCAACTGCTCCTTTCGGGGGACCGTTTGTGAAACTTCTGATGCACGCTGGGACGGTTCGGTGTGAGGACGGTTCGTTGTGAGGACCCATCCGGTTGTCGGCCGAGATCCATACAGACCACAATCCAAGGGATTGGCGATTCCTGAGCTCCCATTCCACGTCATTTGTGACAAACTGCGCATGCGATTCCCTGTCGCTGACATGGGAATCCACAGGATCTGGTAAGAGGCTTTTTTGCACTTTCTCTGAATGACCCATTGGGACCCAGTTTCTCGGTTGGGAAGTCGCTGTATGATGCCAGGTGTTTTCTGACAACCATCAGACCATCACCACCCCTTGGAGTACTTACACCTCCTGTGCGGTTGGACATTCACATCCATCTATGGACGTTTGTGTTTCAAGGCGCCTGTGGTTAATTAGTGATTTCTTTACTGTTTCACCATTATAAAGACCTATGTTCCTTTGTACATGCGCTGCATTTTTCTATATGCCTATTTTGTTGTTTTTGTCAAACTGTATGCAGCAGCTTTTTATTTATTTCACTGGTTAGCGCGGTGTTTTCTATTTACCTCTTACTGTGCTTTACAATGGTCTCAATAGAAGGAGACATTCGGTTTCAGTGCCAGCCATGTTGATAAATGCTTACCCCCTCTATCCTGTTCAAAATTACTATGCACCAGTACAGGTATATCTCTTACATTCTTTGCTCGTCAATAGGTGACAGATGGAGTAGGTCATAAGCAGTCAAGACAAGACTCAGATAAGACTGCTTATCACCTACTCCATCTGTCACCTATCGGTGAGCAAAGATATTAAGAGGTGGCTGCCAAAAAAAACAAATGGCTCCTTCCATTGCGGCCATTTTAACACGTGTCCTTTTGTTCCTACAGTGATTGAATTTACAAACCCAAAAAACTGAGAAAAAATACATATAGAATCTTGAAGAAGGATAGACCAGTAGCGAGGCATTTCTGGGATAAATAGGGGTAAACCCGATGGTCTAACATTTTGGGTTGTGCAGGACATTAAATTAGGACAGAAAAAGGGCGATTTGGATAGAATGCCACGGAGTGCTGAAGCTAGATGGATTGGGATCTAGGGCCTCTTCAGACATTAACGTTTTATACATGAAAAAAACTGATTATACTTGCTGTTGTTTTTCTCTGTGTTCTTCTGTTTTGGTGACTCCCTAAAAAAATGAAGTTATATTCTTGAAATGGTCAAAAGTTGGTAATGATGTGCAAAGAAAATTGGCGGTATAAATCTGAACATGTATGGTACAATTGGTACATTCGATAATAGTTTGCCAATTGACCACAGGGAGGAGCTCTCTTAGTATGATGAAGCTCCTGTCTGAACTAGATTCCTGTTTTCCCCCTAGTGGTGACTAAAATATATAAATAAGAGTTATAAATGGCAGCCACCTTCATTGCACATGTTTTATGTTTGAGCAAGTTTTATTTAAAATTACACTTTTTTCACTCCTGACGAAGCCTTTTATGGGTGAAACATGCTGCGTTTTGTGGTTGGGGTGCTCACTTTTTGATGTGCTTTATATTATCAGGGGATGCAGAGTAAAATTGAAAAATAGTCTGGTGTGAGAGGCACTCATTAGTATGACCAGTTTTTGTACATAAGTAAGGGAATGTTTCCCTTCATGGAAAACCTCATTTGAATACTCCTACCAGATTTTTTTTATCCCCTGCATCCACCTGCAGGTTCATGATTTTTACATTTTTGCCAACATATGTTATTTCAGCTGTGTATGAATAAAAGTTATGTTTTAGGGCTTAGTGGGCTCTGTGCATAGAGAGATTGATGCACAGCTCTCGCATTGATTTATCAGTTGTGATTCCCACACTGTAGCCTGTAATTAATTTGGTTCGGAATGGTCAGGCACATTTATTGGTTTATAGTACTCAACAGGGAAGGCAGGAAAATCCCTCAATATTCCCAGTCACGTCACATATCATATGATCACATTAATAGAACACTAGGGAAGAGTGTGCCTTTACTCCCTGTCTGCAGAGAGGACTGGTATTTTCTTTTAATTATTTATTTCATCATTTTTTTTTTGCACCTGCAACTTTACTTCCCTGAAAGGTAAGCACATTGCTTAGGTAGCAGGTGGACCACTGGAACATATTCTGACTCTAGTGGGCATCCTGGACTGGTGGGCCCAGGGCTGCTTCCCATTTTGACTCAATACCACCCTGGGAGGACTACTGCATTTCCCCTCCTAATATGAAGTAAGATTGCTGTTGGATTTCATTGATCTAATCTGTATTGTGCAAGAATCGCTCATGCATTGCCTGCCTTGAAATACCGATTGTGTAAGGTCACATTAACTTCTAAGGAAAATACACTTATACTAACAAAATCAGGCTTGGTCCTACAATTGTCTTAAGTGCTATTTTCAGAGCAACAAAAGACTGAAGAAAAGTTTAAACGGAGAATGTAGTTTACAATTAATAACCACTTGTGGACTGCCCACCGTAGATATACTGCGGCAGGGCAGCTGCTCTGCACCAGATCACGTACCTAGTAGGTGATCTGACACTTCCGGGTCTGGGGTGCGCTGCCGTTGGCCCGCTCCCGCTGTGATTATACACAGTGGGACCTGATCGGTAGGTATGACTGACTCGATGCCTACCAGCACCTGCCGATGCTTCAGTACAGAGAGAAAATGTCGATCTGCCTATGTAAACAAGGCAGAATGCTGTTCTGTCAATACGGAAGGCATAGATCCTGTGTCCCTGCAAAACAGGGGCACTGATCCATGCCTTCCCCTAGTACAAGCACCTCCCCCACAGTAAGAAAACCCCAGCTAGGCACACAGTTAACCCTTTGATCGCCCCTGATGATAACCCCTTCCCAGCCAGTGTCATTAATACAGTGACAGTGCATATTTCTTGGTACTGATCACTGTATTAGTGTCACTGGTCTCCGAAAAGTGTCAAAAGTGTAAGTTAGTGTCTGATTTATCCGCCGCAATATTGTAGTCCCGCTATAAGTTGCTGATGGCTGGCATTACTAATAAAAAAATTAAAAAATAACAATATCCCATAGTTTGTAGATGCTATAACTTTTGCATAAACCAATCAATATATGCTTATTGGGATTTTTTTTTACCAAAAATATCTAGCAGAATACATATTGGACTAAATTGACAAAGAAATTACATTTTTTAAAACATTTTTTAATTGAATATGTTATTATTTTTTTTAAATTGTCACTTGTTTTTTGTTTATAGTGCAAAAAATAAAAACCGTAGAGGTGATCAAATACCGTAAAAAAAAAGCTCTATTTGTGGGAAAAAAAGGACATACTTTTTATTTGGGTACAGTGTTGCATGACCGCGCAATTGTCAGTTAAAGTAATGCAGTGCCGCATTACAAAAAATGGCCTGGCCTGAAGGGGGGTAAATATTCCAGAAGTCAAGTGGCTAATAAACCTAAAACCTAAAACATTTCAGTAATGATATTTTATATACTAACAAAATTTTAATAAATAATGGAAGTGGTGTATATTTAGTAAATATTTAGTTTGTTAGAACTTTGTGTGTCAGGGTTTCTCTTAAATCACCTACTAAAAACCTACTGACGCCGCTTGATCGAAACACGAACAATGCAATTGCCTTCCTAGTAATACATTGTGTCATCAATCAGGAAACAAAGGATGAACACTGCAGTAACAAGAAACATGTACAGTTTTGATAAAATGTGTACAACTCTATTTACTTTAGACTAATGGATAACTATACTAAAAGAATGAACAGAACACCCAATAAATGAATGTAGAACGTCTTCGCTCTGTATCGTTATTTTTCATTGTGTTCCAGTGTCACAGCTGTGGAAGAGAAATGGCTTGATTACTGTAACAAGTGAAACTGTGTACAGCCTTGCTGCTCAAAGTAAGTATTTGAACAAGACCAGATTAGTCATGAGTCAGAGAATTACCGTAAGTGCTATTTTAAACAGTTACAACATTGCAAAGTCAAGATAAACTCTTCCTATGCATTATTTGTGACTAGATGTATTGTGTGTATTCTTCTTCCTGAAGGCATTATTATTCACCAGGAGTAGTATCAGCCCAGTCTGCACAGCAGAGTTCAGAGAGGGACAATCAACCATCATTTGCATTCTATTGACCGTAAGTGGTAAACGGAGGTGACGCCAGCAAGCCTCACCAAATGCCCGGGCTGTACTTGCAAGGAACCGGAGTTCTCCTTTATGAGGAAGTGGTAAATAGAGTCTAATATTAGCATGCAAGATCATAAAAGGGTTAATGAAGCCCGGGGTGGATAAGCATCATGGTGCTGCTCCTGATGACGTCATTGTGATGAAACACATTGGGCGGGGCTTGTTGGCAGCACTTCTACTTACCACTTCTGGTCAATGGAACGTAGATGATTGCTATATGCTGGACACACCATTGAATGTGATCGCTGCTTGTACAATGCGAGCATTTGTAATATGTGAATAGTTTTTATTTAATAAACGGTATCACGCTATGGAGGACTGCTTGTTTTTTGTCTTCACATACATACATGCATGATGGAGGAAGAGAGGAGGATCCATCCATTTATTCCAAAAGAAGACAATGGGGACAGCACAAGAAAGACCATTGGTTTCGCATATAAAGCGCTTGTATCATCATGTTCTGGTGAGTGTGGAAACAAAGGTGGGGAGCATGAAGTGTTTTCATACAGATCCCTGAATATTATGAAGTCTGAAGCACTAAAACCTTTTTAAAATATCACAGACTAAGGACTTTACCATATAACACTTTTTGAGATATTACAGTTGCAATTGATTTATTTATAAGCACAGAGCACTTTTTATTATTATGAACTTTGATATATGAATTTTATAGGTGATCACAGATATTGAGCATTTGTTATTTTGTATTGATTTTGTATTAATCACACATATATGCATTCAGGTCTAAATAATAGCTAGGTCCCACGCCACTTGTTGGGATAGAGCAACCGCATATCATTCTTTAGTCTACCATGTTGGACACATTTCTCCCGGCCATAGGCCCTCTCACTACATTCTTTGCCAGAGGCCCATTGTTTGAAATAAAGGAATGTCTACTCCGTTTACATTTTCAATACTTTACTGCATTTAGCAGCTTCTTACAACCTAAATAATATTTGATATTCTAGGGTTGATTTACTAAAGGCAAATAGACTGTGCACTTTGCAAGCTGCGAATCAGGGATGGGAAGGTCCTTCCATTAACCTCCTGCATGATCTCAAAATGTCCCATTCTCAGTCCTGCCCAGCCAGGCACTCACACTTATTATTACTGGACTAAGCTCTACATGGTGCAGCACTGGGGTCTCTTGTTCCCATACCCTGCTCTCTCTTCGCCCCACCCACAGCTGCCATTATATGGGCACTAGCTTCGCTCATGACATCACTACAAGAGGGGCCAAAAGGGGCATTAACACCTGCCAACATATGTATTAAAAACTCACAAGAGCCTGTCACTCCATCTATGCCTTTATTTTTATGCTGCATATCTGTATTCAGAAGACCTCACTCATAGTAACTGGGAATATGTGCATACTTTTATAGCTTTGTACACCATTTGTGTTCAATAAACAGTGAAATTAAAAAACAAAGAGAACAAGGGACAGAGGGACACAAAGGCAAGCGGGCAAATATGTCATCCAGTCACAAGTCCAAAAATAGTTTCTTCTAGAGATGAGTGCACTGCTTTGCATAAGCATAGATTGTTCAGTGAACTATTAAATTGGCCCAAATAAAAAGAAGAAGAGAAAGCAGAACAGAAAAGTGCTGAGAACACAAGCAAACTTAAAATACATTTAACTTTTGTTAAAGCTGAAGTTTAGGTATGGCAATTTTTGCATAGTTACATTAGACCAGCTTAGAAAAATGTTAGTGTGTACAGTATCTCACAAAGGTGAGTACACCCCTCACATTTTTGTAAACATTTTATTATATCTTTTCATGTGACAACACTGAAGAAATGACACTTTGCTACAATGTAAAGTAGTGAGTGAACAGCTTGTATAACAGTGTAAATTTGCTGTCCCCTCAAAATAACTCAACACACAGCCATTAATGTCTAAACTGCTGGCAACAAAAGTGAGTACACCCTTAAGTGAAAATGTCCAAATTGGGCCCAAAGTGTCAAAAGTGCGCTGTGTTCGTGCGCCAGACACAGTGCACTATGGGAAGCGCCACGTAAATGGAATCACAAGATTGCAGACGAGGCTCTTCATTTGCAGGATTTTTAACGGCTTTGTGGCGCATTCCAAAGCGGCGAGCAACATCCGTGCTTTGTACTTTAGGTTAAGACGTCAGGAGCTCCATGGAACGCACAGCCCCAGCGGAGCTGGTAAGTATGGCTCTAATGCCCCGTACACACGGTCGGACTTTGTTCGGACATTCCGACAACAAAATCCTAGGATTTTTTCCGACGGATGTTGGCTCAAACTTGTTTTGCCTACACACGGTCGCACAAAGTTGTCGGAATTTCCGATCGACAACCACGCGGTCACGTACACCACGTACGACGAGACTAGAAAAGGCCGGTTCAGAACCAAGCGCGGCACCCTTTGGGCTCCTTTTGCTAATCTCGTGTTAGTAAAAGTTTGGTGAGAGACGATTCACGCTTTTTCAGACTCGTGACTTTCAGATCGTTTTCTGATGTTCAGTTTGTGCTTGTGGGTTTGTATCTGCTCTTCAGTGCGTGCAGCAAGTTCCGCGTGACTTTAGGTAGTCATTGTATTCTTGTTCGTTCGTTACTGGTTTTCAGGTCGCTCTTCACAGGCCTTGCTGTTCTTCAGTGCGTTCTGTTACTTTGTTCTGAGCAGCCGACCGTTTTCTAGCCATGTTTCGTATGCGTACTCCTCGTAGAGTTCGTGCTGTGTGGGGGCTTGGTGTTGGGGTCCTGACCTTGACACAAGTCCAGTCCATGAACAGGGTGGGGAGGAGTTCATGGACCAAGAATTGGTTGCTTCAGCGTGACCAGTTCTCTCATATGCCTTTGCTCTGTGAGATCCGTGAGAATAATCCTAATGATTTCAGGAACTTTCTCAGGATGACGAACCCCGTATTTCACAGTTTGTTGGCTTCACTGACCCCCTATATCAGCAGGCAGGATACCTGCATGAGGCAAGCCATCGCTCCGGAGCAGAGGTTGGTCGCTACCCTGCGATATTTGGCCACAGGGAGAAGCCTGCAAGACTTGAAGTTCTCGACAGGCATCTACCCCCAGGCTCTTCTTTGTGGACATTTACTGCTTGTGTTTGTTTGAGCTGACCCTGACAGAAATGTGTGGAGTCCAGAAAATGTCGTGATTGTGTAACCTTATACAAAGCACTGTTGGCTGTTATTTCATAAATGCAAAGACACTTTTCACTACAAGTGCACTTGCAACTGCACTGAAACTGCACTTGTAGTGCAAAGTGGATTTGCCCTTAGGAAATAACCCCCATTTTCTCATAAAACAACAATTACATCACCCCAAAAGTGTTGTAGTGTTGAGACAATAATCCACACATTCTTGATTAACAATCTTTTTAATACCAGCACAATCACATGTTCATTTACCCAAGGTTTTTCTGACAAACCAACATGATTGTTGTATAACAATTTTTGTGGTGTCATTATCCAAAATCAAAATGTGCATTTTATAGAAAACAGGCCTGTGTAAAACCAACAAGAAAGACACAAATCTTGATCTTACAAAGTTCACATTTGGTAGAACTGGAAGGCAATATCAGACATGAGTATTTAGGAACTGTGTTTGATATTGCGTTCAGATGGGGGGAAATCACCCCTGGAAAAGCCAAATTTGGAAGATGCACACCAATTTCCCAATGTCAACATGTGCTATCTGCCATCAGGGGGGATCAAGGGACGTGTTTTGGGGGAGAAAGCCCTTCCTCACCGCTACTTTATAATTGAGGAAGGGGTTGCACCCCCAAAACGCGTCCATTGATCTCCCGTGATGGCAGATAGCACATGTTGGCACACTGTGTGCATCCTCCAAATTTGGCTTTGGGAAAAATCACAAAAACATTTCGCACATTGTAGCACACAAAAGAAGAAAGTGATTTGGAGTGGTTTTAAACTCGGCCCAAAACATCAATGATGTTTTTATATTTTGGAATAACATCATTGATGTTTTGCTTGATGTTTTCCAATTGTAAATTACACCCCATGATCTCCCCGATCAGGATCTGGGCACTTTTGGATGTGAAAGGATCTTCATCCACAACCTCACGATCACCTAAAAAGAGAGGAACCCCAAAATAAATTAGGTTTAAAAAAAATGCCGCCATCCATCTCTTATCTGAGCCTGTGGTTGCACACTCACCTGTTGTGGTGACTAGTTCCACCACGTCTTCTTCCTCCTGCTCATCTTGTGTTGGGGGGATTTCCCCTTCTTCCAGGGGGGGGGGGGGGTGGCTCTGGTCTCCTCGGATGAGGGGTGTCCTCCGAGTCTTTTCTCCCCTATGTAAAACAAAAATGGTATAATTAGCACACAGATATTTGATGGCAGAACTATAAAGATGAAACATTGCTTGGAAGTGGGTTACAATGATCTATTTTAGCCGAGTTCCAAGATGTAGCTTTTTTAATGCCCTTTGTCAAGCTGCAATACTTTACCTGTTTAGTACAAGCTTCACAGATGGAGACCCCCCTATAGTATACACTGGAGCACCTGTGTGGCCCCCTAATAAAAATGGTGTTCTTGTGTCCCACACTAGTGCTCCTGTGTCCAGATATGAAAACAGCTGCTCAGTGTCCTCTCCTTACACAGAATCTAGTTTGCATTTCATTCTAGTAACAAACCCATCTACACAACCCAATTCTTTGAAGGCAAGTATAGGGCGTCAAAATGGTGGCCAAATGCATATGGCCTAAACAATGGTATTTTATCGTCTGAAATTAAAATGTGTGATCCGAACGAATAATGTGCCCATGAACATGAAAGTTGCCATTTTAAACTGTACAACAGTTCCTAAAAGCACATGGAGCAGCACGAACGTCATAAACATAAAGAATAGGAACACAGCACAACTACTTACTTTTTTGCAGCACTCTCCGGATCTTTCTGTACTGCTCATGTTCTCGTAATTTCAGGTCCGACCACCGCTTCCTGAGCTGATCTTTCGTATAAATCGTAACGCGCACGCGTCTTACGTACGATCTGTGAGCGGAGGAAGGGGCATCGGAGACGCCGATCGTGCTAACGAAGGTAGGATCTAAACTTGGGCCTATACTGCTTCGAAATGGAAGCCTATATTGTAACAAGATTAGGGGAGTTTGGCCTGACATTAGGGTTTGTCTTGTGTTGTGTCTTGCAGAGAAAATGGATGGGTTCAACGACCACAATTTCCTGCCCCTGTTTATTGACAAGTACAGGGAGCTGCCCTGTCTGTGGCAAGTGAGACACCCCCACTATAACCACAAACAGAAGAGGCAGGCAGCGCTGGAGAAACTGCTGGAGTTGGTGAAGCCGGTGGTCCCCACAGCAACCATCCCTTATTTAAAAGCAAAAATTGGTGGCCTGAGGAGCACTTATCTTAGGGAGCGCAAGAAGGTCACAGATTCCCTGAGGTCCGGAGCTGCAGCAGATGACGTTTATGTCCCCAGGCTGTGGTACTACGAGAGACTGCGATTTCTGTCAGACCACACTGAAGTCAGGGAATCCCTCTCCACTCTTCCTTCCACTCTTCCTTCCACTCTTCCTTCCACTCTTCCTTCCATCCCAGCTGAGGCTTCCGATGTCCAACCTGGGACTTCCAGCCAGGAAGAAGTGGAGGAGCCCAGCTGGAGTCAGGTATAGTATTCTTCAACAGATTTCTGGCCAATAAATAAATGATGTTTACTAGATGTTATTATTGATCATTAATTGAAAGTGTTTTACATATCAGTAGACAGTAGTGGGCACCCAAAATTGGGACAAGAATGAAAAATGCTGGGCTCAGAAGGATAGTCTGTTATATTTGTTAACATTCAATTTGCAGCAGTCAGGAGGTGAAAATTGTGTGTGATTGATGTAAAAAATACTAAAACTATGTCCCTTTTTCATACACAGGAAGACCTCAGCCAGGAGGAGGTTGTGGAATGTGGCAGTCAGGAGGAGGCGGGGATTATTAGTGTCAGCCAGGAGGAGGCGGGGATTATTGTCAGCCAGGAGGAGGCGGGGCTAAGTGTCAGCCAAGAGAAGCCTGGGACAAGTCGCAGCCTGACTGAGTCTCAGGTTCCTCCCCTCCGCCTGCCATACAAAAGGGCCAGGAAGGCCACTCCCAGTCCTGTGCAGGATTCAGCATACAGGCTGATCCAGGAGGCTTCGGCGTCCCTCAGAGCCTTCCCCAGTCCTGAAGAGGCCTTTGCCTGCATGGCTGCCACCAAATTGCTGGGCATGCAGGAGGGCCAACGCAAGATCTCTGAGGACCTGATTTATAAAGTCCTACGTAAGGGGGAGAGTGGGGAACTGACACACAAGACGGATGTCATTGAGATGGACGATACTCCTCCTCCTCCTCCTGCTGCCACAACTAGACCACCACAGCCAAAGGCTGGAAGGAAGCGTGGAAGGAAGACCAAAGAGTGATGACCCTGGGTTCAGTCTGGTCTGACAGAAGATGCAGTCTCTCGTATGACCACAGCCTGGGGACACAGATGTCATCTGCTGCTTTCCGGATCTCTGGGACTTCTGGACCAGACTGCCCTCCCTTAGATATGGACTCCTCAGGCCACCAATTTTGCTTTGAAATAATTGATGTCTGCCCTGAGGGTACAAGGCTTCGCCCATTTCTGCAGTTTCTCCAGCGTTGCCTCCCTCTTTGTTTATAGTTGTGACCTCTTAATAAAAATTTTTTCGGTAAATTCTACTCTCCTGTGTGTGTTTTCATCCAAAAAGGACAGTTTGTTGGTGACGATTCAGGTACATTTCTAACATAAAATGTGAAATTAACAAGGGACAACAACACCAAACAATCTCCTACAGATTAAATAGAACAACATATTAATGGTGTTGTGGGAATTTGTCACAAAAAACACACAAACATTTTCGGGAGTACAAATCAAAATCACCAAAAAAAAAAAATTAAAAAAGAGAAACACAAAAAAAGATTCTACATTAAAGTCAAAAAAAAAAAAAAAAATATGTTGTCAGATGTGAGAAATCAAAATATATTGAGGGAATCCCGATAAATAGTAACGAAAGAAGTTTGTGAGAAGTGTGTGTGAATATGAGCATCAAAACTAATATATTCTTGGCACATTATAAAGAAGAAGAGAGTGCGCTGTATTAAACCATTTTGAACATTGCAGTGTGACGAAAGTGCTGTATCCATTGCGAACGCTAAGTTTACCAGAACGAGCTGTCCCGTGTCGGAATTTCTTCTGAGCATGCGTGGCACTTTGTGCGTCGGAACAGGCCACACACGGTCGGAATTGACGCGATCGGATTTTGTTGTCGGAAAATTTTATCTCCTGCTGTCCAACTTTGTGTGTCGGAAAATCCGATGGAAAATGTCCGATGGCGCCCACACACGGTCGGAATTTCCGACAACACGCTCCGATTGGACATTGTCCATCGGAAAATCCGACCGTGTGTACGGGGCATAAGGCTGCAAAATAGGTGAACTGCGAGCGCCATGCTTAGTGCTCGCAGTCCACTCAGCTGTGTTAAGAAAGCGAATGAATATTCGCTTTCCTAACACTGAACTGCCTCTCTGCCAATCAGGTACTCACGTCTGTTACCTGTCACCTGATTGGCTGAAACGACAGGCCCTGCTATTGGACGCTAGGAGGCAGGAGATGCATGGAGGACACCGCTCGTCGCCGTCACCCGCTGCCCCACAGACACAGGGTAAGTGCCGGACAGACGGCGAGCGGGCGGGGGGCACACTGGCAGAATTTAATGGGCACACTGGCAGCGTTTGATGGGCAGTTGGGCACACTGGCAGCATTTAATGGGCACATTGGCAGAATTTGATGGACACACTGGCAGCGTTTGATGGGCACACTGGCAGCATATGATGGGCAATTGGGCACACTTGGTGCATATGATGGGCAGTTGGGCACACTGGCAGCATATGATGGGCACATTGGCACCATTTGAAGGGCACAGTGGCACCGTTTGGCACAGTAGCTGCATTTGATGGCACAGTGGCAGCATTTGATGGCACAGTGGCAGCGTTTGATGGGCACAGTGGCAGTGTTTGGCACAGTAGCTGTGTTTGATGGCACAGTAGCTGCGTTTGATGGGCACAGTGGCTGTGTTTGATGGCACAGTGGCAGCATTTGATGGGCACAGTGTTGGCATTTGATAGGCACACTGGCAGCATATGATGGGCAATCGAGCACACTGGCAGCATATGATGGGCAGTTGGGCACACTGGCAGCATATGATGGGCACACTGGCATTTGATGGGCACAGTGGCAGCGTTTGGCACAGTAGCTGCATTTGATGGCACAGTGGCAGCATTTGATGGCACAGTGGCCACATTTGATGGCACAGTGGCTGCGTTTGATGGTACAGTGGCTGCGTTTGATGGCACAGTGGCTGTGTTTGATGGGCACAGTAGCTGCGTTTGATGGGCACAGTGGCTGCAATTGATGTTTTTTTTTCAAAATCTTTTCAGTTTGTTTGCGCCCCCCCCCCCAAAAAAAAAATTTGAGCACCAGCCAGCACTGCCTTAACCCTCTTGGGCATGGAATTCATCAGAGCTTCAAGGGTTGCCACTGGTGTCCTCTTCCACTCCTCCATGACGACATCACAGAGTTGGTGGATGTTAGAGACCTTGCACTCCTCCACCTTCCATTTGAGGATGCCCCACAGATTCTCAATAGCGTTTAGGTCTGGAGACATGTTGGCCAGTCAATTACTTTTACCCTCAGCTTCTTTAGCAGGGCAGTGGTTGTCTTGGAGGTGTGTTTGGGGTCATTATCATGTTGGAATACTGCCCTGCAGCCCAGTCTCTGAAGGGAGGGGATCATGCTCTGCTTCAGTATGTCACAGTACAGGTTGGAATTCATGGTTCCCTCAATGAACTATAGCTCCCCAGTGCCGGCAGCACTCATGCAGCCCCAGACCATGACACTCCCACCACCATGCTTGACTGTAGGCAAGACACATTTGTCTTTGTACTCCTTACCTGTTTGCTGCCACACACGCTTGACACCATCTGAACCAAATACGCTTATCTTGGTCTCATCAGACCACAGGACATGGCTCCAGTAATCCATGAACTTAGTCTTATGCCGCGTACACACGAGCGGACTTTCCGGCATACTTGGTCCAGCGGACCAGAGTCTGCCAGACAATCCGACCATGTGTAGGCTCCAGCGGACTTTTCCGGCGGACTTTTTCCCAAAAGCCTGCCGGACCTAGATTTGAAACATGTTTGAAATCTTTCCTTCGGACTCAGTTTTTGGCGGAAAGTCCGCTCGTCTGTGTGCTGGTCCGACGGAAAGCCCGCTCGTCTGTATGCTGGTCCAACAGACCAGATACGACGCAAGGGCAGGGTATTGCATTTCGCGCTCGCTGCAATAGGAAAAACAAATTTTCCTATTGCGGCAAGCGCGGGGCATACCAGGCCCTTAGGTCTGGTATGAATTTTAAAGGGAAGCCCCTACGCCGAAAAAACGGCGTGGGGTCCCCCCTAAAATCCATACCAGACCCCGATCTGAGCATGCAGCCCGGCCGGTCAGGAAAGGGGGTGGGGACGAGCGAGCGCCCCCCCCCCCCTCCAGAACCGTACCAGGCCGCATGCCCTCAACATGGGGGGTGGGTGCTTTGGGGGAGGGGGGCGCCCTGCGGGGCCCCCCCCCCAAAGCACCTTGTCCCCATGTTGATGAGGACAAGGGCCTCTTCCCGACAACCCTGGCCATTGGTTGTCGGGGTCTGCGGGCGGGGGGGCTTATCGGAATCCGGGAGCCCCCTATAATAAGAGGGCCCCTAGATCCCGGCCCCCCACCCTATGTGAATGAGTATGGGGTACATGGTACCCCTGCCCATTTACCTAGGGAAAAAGTGTCAATAATAAAACACACTACACAGGTTTTTAAAATAATTTATTAAACAGCTCGGGGGGGGTTTCCTCCGGCTTCGGGGGTCTTCTTCCAGCTTTGGGGGTCCCTCCGGTTCCTCTTCTCCCAGCGTCCGGTTGGTTCTTCTCCGCTCTCTCCGGCCTCTTCTCCCGGTGTTCCAGTTCTTTGGCCGGCTCCTCCGCTGTCTTTAGGCCGCTCTCTTGTCAGCGGAGGTCCGGACTTCTGGGCTTCTTGTCTTCTTCCCTCTTCTCTTCTCCAGATGTTGACACGACGCTCTCTCCGGCTGGGCTGCTCTCTGAGGGCTCCGTTGTGACTTATATAGGCGGAGACCCCACCCCCTTATGATGTCACAGTCCCTGGGCATGCTGGGACTGTGACATTTTAGGGGGCGTGGTCAACATCACCCGGTGACCACTCCCCCTAAAACGTCAGTCCCAGCATGCCCAGGGACTGTGATATCATAAGGGGGCGGGGTCTCCGCCTATATAAGTCACAACGGAGCCCTCAGTCCAGCCGGAGAGAGCGTCGTGTCAACATCTGGAGAAGAGAAGAGGGAAGAAGACAAGAAGCCCAGAAGTCCGGACCTCCGCTGGCAAGAGAGCGGCCTGAAGACAGCGGAGGAGCCGGCCGAAGAACTGGCACACCGGGAGAAGAGGCCGGAGAGAGCGGAGAAGAACCAACTGGACGCCGGGAGAAGAGGAACCGGAGGGACCCCCGAAGCTGGAAGAAGACCCCCGAAGCCGGAGGAAGACCCCCCCGGAGCTGTTTAATAAATTATTTTAAAAACCTGTGTAGTGTGTTTTATTATTGACACTTTTTCCCGAGGTAAATGGGTAGGGGTACCATGTACCCCATACTCATTCACATAGGGTGGGGGGCCGGAATCTGGGGGCCCACTTATTATAGGGGGCTCCCGGATTCCGATAAGCCCCCCCGCCCGCAGACCCCGACAACCAACGGCTAAGGGCCTGGTATGCCCCGCGACGGGGCTCGCAAGGTGTCAATCTCACCGATAAAAGCGGCAAGATTGACTTCCTTTTCTAGTCCCGTCGCACCTGAGTCACATTCAAAATGAACGGACTTGTCCATGTGTGGGCAAGTCTGTTCATTCTGAAAGTCCGTTGGAAAGACGGGCGGACTTAGCCTGCCGGAAAGTCCGGTCGTGTGTGGGCAAGTCCGTCCGTTTTAAAGTCTGGCGTACCTGGTGGACAAAGTCCGTCAGAAAGTGTGCCGGACCAAGTATGCCAGAAAGTCCGATCGTGTGTACGCGGCATTAGTCTTCAGCAAACTGTTTGCTGGCTTTCTTGTGCATCCTCTTTAGAAGATGCTTCCTTCTGGGACAACAGCCATGTAGACCAATTTTATGCAGTGTGTGGCGTATGGTCTGAGCACTGACAGGCTAACCCCACACCTCTTCAACCTCTGCAGCAATGCTGGCAGCACTCATACGTCTATTTCCCAAAGACAACCTCTGGATATGACGCTGAGCACGTGCACTCAACTTCTTTGGTCGACCGTGGCGAGGCCTGTTCTGAGTGGAACCTGTCCTGTTAAACCGATATATGGTCTTGGCCACCGTGCTGCAGCTTAGTTTCAGGGTCTTGGCAATCTTCTTATAGCCTAGGCCAGTGATGGCGAACCTTGGCACCCCAGATTTTTTTAAACTACATTTCCCATGATGCTTATGCACTCTGCAGTGTAGTTGAGCATCATGGGAAATGTAGTTCCAAAATATCTGGGGTGCCAAGGTTTGCCATCACTGGCCTAGGCCATCTTTATGTACAGCAACAATTCTTTTTTTCAGATCCTCAGAGAGTTCTTTGCCATCAGGTGCCATGTTGAACTTCCAGTGACCAGTATGAGAGAGTGAGAGCGATAACACCCAATTTAACACACCTGTTCACCATTCACACCTGAGACCTTGTAACACTAATGAGTCACATGACATTGGGGAGGGAAAATAGCTAATTGGGCCCAATTTGGACATTTTCACTTAGGGGTGTACTCACTTTTGTTGCCAGCGGTTTAGACATTAATGGTTGTGTGTTGAGTTATTCTGAGGGGGACAGCAAATTTACACTGTTATACAAGCTGCACACTCACTACTTTACATTGTAGCAAAGTGTAATTTCTTCAGTGTTGTCACATGAAAAGATATAATAAAATATTTACAAAAATGTGAGGGGTGTACTCACTTTTGTGAGATAATGTATGTGCCATACCTGTGGGATCCCTGTAGAAGCTGGAAATCACTGTAATAGACATCCCTACTACAGTGATCTCCACTAGCTTCTGGGTCCCATGCCTGCTACCCTGATGCATAGTAACCACAGGAGGTATCTTACTCGGCACAGGTACCCCAATCAATTCTTTGCACCTTCTCAATAAATGCAAAGCGTTCTATTATTGGGTGAAGTGGAGAGGCAGGGCGATGATGTCACAATCTCCAACTCATCCAATCACCTGAGAAAATGCAAAGTGTTCTCTGAATGGCGCCTATACCAAGCAAGTGACCTCCTGTGTTCAGTAAGCAGCAGGGCAGCCGCTAGGAACAGCACCCGGAAGCTAGAAGCAATCACTGTATTATTTGGTGCTTAGTACAGTGATTTCCAGCTTCCCACAGGTATGGTACATACATACTTACATGTAACTATGTAAAAATGACCATACCTAAACAATGATGAGTGTTACTCCTTAACAGGATGATTTTATATATATATATATATATATATATATATATATATATATATATATATATATATATATATATATCAGACCCAGACCGGTTTTCAGCGTGGTTAGGCATGGGATGTAGCCCAAGATACATTTTCCTTGCTTTGTGGCTGAGCAAAACAAATCATTTGTTCTGCATCCACTTTTATGTAGTTTTTCTTTGTTGTATTGAACCACATCGGGTTGTTATTGTTCAGTAGTATGCTGACATCTAGTGGCAGTTTTGGGTCACTAAAACTTGTATACTATGGGATTTTGGTTTCTCCCTCTGTCCTCCCCTCCTGTTTGATGCTAGTTAATTCAGTCCTAGCTAGACCCTTCCCATTTCTTCCATGTCTCCTCAGTCAGTGTTAGTACTTCACAGAGAAAAGGTTTAAGAAGGTCATTGTCTTCTTAAGCTTCAAAAGACTGGGAAAGCATCCTCTGTACTGCAATAAGCTGAAGTAAAATTTTTTTGATTATACTTACTGTGTCTTACCGAAGAGTTAAGCTGCCTGTGGATGATGCTAAGTCAGTGGGTGACCATACTGTCCAGACAGACTCAATCTCAGGAGGTATGTCAATGCATAAAGAAACATTTAAAAGGCATTATGCTACTTTTCCATAATAATGCCCTTTATACTATAAAACTGTGCAAAAAAAATATGGTAATCCAACAGTGACAATATATATGTTGTTTGGCACTTTAAATCAGCAAATTTAAAGTGCCAAATCAGTGGTGAATCAGCAATTAGGGCAAAAATAACATACAAGACATTTTGACATATTTTCTATCTTTCTCACATATATGTCTAAAGACTGATGATCCAATGTGTGAGTATAATGGAATTGCAAACACAGTAATGTCAGGTGATTTATACAACTATTCCCTCAGTGGAGTCTCGTGTGTTGAT
The DNA here is from genome assembly GCF_042186555.1 of Aquarana catesbeiana. Lineage (NCBI taxonomy): Eukaryota > Metazoa > Chordata > Amphibia > Anura > Ranidae > Aquarana > Aquarana catesbeiana. Next base: position 276,512,193 of record NC_133326.1, read on the forward strand.
TCAGCTGCTCAGCACCGCAGGAGATCTAATGCTGTTATCTATTTTACAAAACATATAGGAAGCTTATGTAGGCGGGTGTTTACTTCTATACACAAGTATTAAATAGCCCCATAAACAAAAGTCAATAAAGCCAGTGGTTCACAAGTTACATTTTTCTTACAGTTCTCTGAAGCTGATCATAGATGATGTGATTTTCTTTCCTGCAACAAAAAAAAAAAAATCGCTCAATTCCACCATCAACACAGTCAGTGTTGATGGGGGGAATCCCTCCCGCAGAGCTATTTTTGTTCTCCCAGCGGGAGGACGGGGGCACTGGGGGCCATCCCTGCCAGGAGAACACAGTAATTACTGCTAGCAGAATGAAAAATCTAACACGCTGGTTGCACCCCAGTCAAGTCAGGGCTGCTAATAATGGGGTTCCACCGGTCCTTCTGTTTGGGGCCCAGGCCCCATCAGTTCAGCAGGGGGGCTAGGGCAGCATGAGGAATCAGATCATGGTCAGGAGGGGGTAACTGGTATTGAGGGGGGAATTACAGGAGTTGATCCCCTGTTTGGCTTTCCCTGCAGCAGTTGAAGGCTGGCTTCATCTTCTCTCCCTCCCACCAGCTTTCAGCTGCTGCAGGGGGGAATTAATGGGGATCTGTCCTAGTAAATTCCCCCCCTCCACACTGATCATCTCTTCTGTAAATAATTTCCTTCCCCCTGCTTCCGAGCCACCCCTGCGTACCCCTCCAGCTGCACTGACGGCTTCATCTCTCGCTCCCGCCGACTGGTGCAGCAGCCCTGCAGTCAGCCTGCCCATACATGGCTTGAATCTCTGACGGTCCCTGCTGAACCGGCCTGAGATTTGAACCACCTATGGCCAGCTTTAGCTAAGTAAAATTAACAGCTATGGAGTGAGGGACTCTACCTTTCACTGGTCTAATGGTGGTCATACATGTATCAATTTTGTATAAGAATGTATATCTGATCACTTTACATGCAGACCATTGTAAACAAATTGATTCAGCAGTCTGCCATACTAAGCCCACAGTTTGTCAACAGATCCAATTTTATTTTTCACTCAAAATCAATAGAAACTTATAAAACATGCATATATATATATATATATATATATATATAACTTTCAACTATCAAGAATCTCAAATGGCCAGCTTCAAGGAATAATAATGTGAATAATATTGTATTCTAAATACTGCTTAATATGGAGGGCTTGAGCAGTTGCAGTAACAGGTTTTTAAACCTCTTGCTGACCACTAAGGGATGGGCGAACGGTTCGGCCCGAGCATAAGTTCGGGCCGAACTTTGGTTGTTCGGCCGTTCAGCGAACAACGAACATTATATGGTGTTCGCGGTAAATTTGAAAGCTGCGGAACACCATTAAAGTCTATGGGACACTAACATGAAAAACCAAAAGTGCTCATTTTAAAGGCTTATATGCAAGTTATTGCCATAAAAAGTGTTTAGGGACCTGGGTCCTGCCCCAGGTGACATGTATCAATGCAAAAAAAAGTTTTAAAAATGGCCGTTTTTTCGGGAGCAGTGATTTTAATAATGCTTACAGTGAAACAATAAAAATGAAATATTCCTTTAAATATCGTGCCTGGGTGGTGTCTATAGTATGCCTGTAAAGTGACGCAGTTTTCCTGTGTTTAGAACAGTACCGCAGCAAAATTACATTTCTAAAGGAAAAAAATCATTTAAAACTGATCGCTGCTGTAATGAATTGTCGGGTCTCGGCAATATAGATAAAACTCATTGAAAAAAATGGCATGGGTTCCCCCCAGTCCTTTGGGTCTGTTATGGAAATTTAGGGGAATCCTGCGCCAAAATTTTTAAAAAAATGGCATAGGGGTCCCCCCCAAATCCATACCAGACCTAAGTGTCTGGTATGGGTTTTAAGGGGAACCCTGCGCCAAAATTTTAAAAAAATGGCATAGGGGTCCCCCCTAAAATCCATACCAGACCCTTATCCGAGCACGCAACCTGGCAGGCCGCAGGAAAATAGGGGGGACGAGAGAGCACCCCCTCCTGAACCGTACCAGGCCACATGCCCTCAACATGGGGAGGGTGCTTTGGGGTCTGCACAGTTTAGTAAATATTCCCTGTATCAGCATGTGCCGACGTCATCAGCACATGCGCACTGAAGCACCGGCACGTCCGTACCATTGCTTCAGCTAGTATGCCGTTACCGGCGGGTCCTGCACGCATGCGTGGGAGTGACGTCATCGCGGCTCCGGCCAAACTCAGCGCCAGAGCCAGCGATACCCGGGAGTAACTCCGGGAGCAATATCGCTGGCCGCAGCGGTGTACGAGGACAGCTGCAGGGGCTTCAATCTAAGGTAAGTAATTCATAATGAGCTATTATGCTAGCTCATTATGTGAAGTTTTTTTTTGTGACGTTTAACCACTTGACCTCTGGATGATTTACCCACCTTCATGACCAGGCCATTTTTTGCTATATGGCACTGCTTTCTTTTAACTGACAATTGCGCAGTCGTGCAACGCTGTTCCCAAATAAAATTGATGTCCTTTTTCTCCCACAAATAGAGATTTTTTGGGTGGTATTTGAGCACCTCTACAGTTTTTATTTTTTGCGCTATAAACAAAAAAAAAAGACTGATAATTTTGAAAAAAAAAAAAACGATATTTTTTACTTTCTGCTATAAAACATTCAATAAAAATTTAAAAAATCCAATTTCTTCATCATTTTATTCCAAAATGTATTCTGCTACATGTCTTTAGTAAAAAAAAAAATAAATAAATCCCAATAAATGTACATTGATTGGTTTGCGCAAAAGTTATAGATTATACAAGCTATGGGATATATTTATTGGCGGCGATCAGCAACTTGACTGCGATATTATGGCAGACAAATCAGACACTAACCGACACTTTTAACACTTTTTGGGGACCAGTGACACTAATGCAGTCATCAGTACTAAAAATATGCACTGTCACCGTACTAATGACACTGGTAGGCAAGGGGTTAACATCAGGGGTGATCAAAGGGTTAAATGTGTTCCTAGCTTGTGCTTTCTCACTGTAGGGGAGGTGCTTTGACTAGGGGAAGGCATTGATCCATTTTCCTGCTTTGCAGACACACAGGATCAATACCCTCCCTTCTAACATTACAGTGATCGGCTTTGTTTACATAGGGAGATCGCCATTCTGCGTGTACTGTATAATCAGCAGGTGGCGGCAGACATCGAGTCTGCGATACCTGCTGGGTCACCGGCAGCGTAAGCAATCCCCAGACCCGGAGGTGTCAGCTCATTATTATTATTTTTATTATACAGGATTTATATAGCGCCAACAGTTTACGCAGTGCTTTACAATATAAAAAGGAGACAATACAGTTATAATACAATAAAATACAAGAGGATTAAGAGGGCCCTGCTCAGAAGAGCTTACAATCTAATAGGGTGGGGCAGGTGGTACAAAAGGTTGTAACTGTGGGGAATGAGTTGATGGAAGTGGTAGCAGATTAGTTGGAGACATGATAGGCTTTCCTGAAGAGACGAGTTTTCAGGGATCGCCTGAAGGTAGCAAGAGTAGGGGATAGCCGGACCGGAGGAGGTAGTGAGTTCCAGAGGATGGGAGAGGCTATGGAGTAATCCTGGAGACGAGCATGGGAGGAGGAGACAAGAGAGCTTGAGAGTAGGAGGTCTTGAGAAGAGCAGAGAGGACGATTTGGGTCATATTTGGAGACAAGATTGGTGATGTAGCTCAGTGCAGAGTTGTGAATGGCTTTGTATGTTGTGGTTAGTATTTTGAACTTAATTTGCTGGGTGACTGGGAGCCAGTGTAGGGATTGGAGGAGAGGGTTGGCAGACACTGAGTGGTTGGTAAGGTGTATAAGTCTGGCAGCAGCATTCATGATAGACTGAAGAGGGGAGGAGCCTATGGACAGGCAGGCCAATGAGAAGGGAGTTGCAATAGTCAAGGCGAGAGAGAATAAGGGAGTGAATGAGGAGCTTGGTGGTTTCATTTGTTAAAAAGGGGCAAATTTTAGAGATGTTACGGAGGCGGATTCTACAAACTTTTGACAACGATTGGACTTCGGGCTGAAATTACAGAGTCTAGGATTACACCTAGTACCCTGGCGTGAGGGGAGGGACTGATAGTTGCATTGTTGATTTTGATAAAAAAGTAATGGAGGGGGGCACGGGCGGGGGGGAATATTAATAGCTCCGTTTTAGAGAGATTTAGTTTAAGGAAGTGGTGCGACATCCATGCTGATATGTCAGTTAGTAAGTTAGTAATACGAGAGGAGACTGAAGGAGTGAGGTGAAGGGTAGACAGATAGATTTGGGTGTCATCGGCGTATAAGTGGTATTGAAAACCATGGGCGGTTACCAAGTGACCAAGGGAGGAGGTGTAGATAGAGAAGTGAAGGGGTCCAAGAACAGAGCCTTGGGGGACCCCCACAGAAAGGGGCAATGGAGAGGAGGAGACAGAGTTGTAGGTGACACTGAAGGAACGCTGTGATAGATAGGCAGAGAACCAGGATAGAGCAGAATCTCGGAGGCCAAGGGAATGTAGTTTATCGAGAAGGAGCGGGTGATCAACAGTATCAAAGGCCACAGAGAGGTCAAGTAGTGGGAGTATGAAGTACTGGCTGTTGGTTTTAGCAGTTAGTAAATCGTGAGGTTTAGTAAGGCAGTTTCCTTGGAGTGCTGCGAGCGAAAGCCAGACTGTAAGGGGTCAAGAAGATTATTTTTCACTGAGGTAGGAGCCAAGTTGGTTGTAGACTAAGCGTTCTAGAAGTTTAGAGGTGAATGGGAGCAATGAGATGGGTCATAAGTTGTTGAGGTTGGTGGGGTCCAGTGAGGGCTTTTTAAGTATGGGAGTGAGCTGCGCATGTTTTAGAGGGGAGGGGAAGGTGCCAGTAGAGAAGGAGAGGTTGAAGATGTGAGTGAGGGAGCATAGGATAGAAGAAGAGGGTGACCGTAGTAGTTGTGAGGGAACAGGATCCAAGGGACATTTGGTTAGGTGGGCATCTGAGAAAAGTTTTGTAACCTCTTCAGTAGTAGCCAATTCAAAAGAGGAGAGTGTTGAATGTGCTGTTAGGCAAGGTATGTTGGGTGGGAAAGATGTACACACAGTGGAGGTGTCCTCACGAATTGCATCAATCTGTCTTTGAAGTGATTGGCAATCTCTTGGGCAGTGAGTTAGTTAGTAGGTAGGTGGGTAGGTGGGGGAAGAAGCAGAGAGTTAAAGGTTGAGAAGAGCCAATGAGGACTGGGTGACAAAGTATTAATAAGAGAGACAAAGTAGGCTTGTTTGGCAGCATGGAGGCAGTAATTATATTTTAGAAGGGCAGATTTATATAGAGTGAAGTCTTGCAGGCATTTGGTTTTACGCCAGTCGTTCAAGAGCACGACAATGTCTCTTGAGATTTCTAGTGTTGTCAGTTTGCTAGGGTTGTAACAGTCAGGGTCTGATTCTGCGTGTGGTTAGAGGAGCAAGTGCATCTAGTGATGATGAGAGCGAACTGTTGTAGACAGAGGTGGCCTGGACAGGACAGGGGAGAGATTATGTCATATAGGTGGTCAGTAGCAGAATAGAGAAGAGAAGGGTTAAAGTGGCGAAGGTTCCTACAAGCAATTGTTTGCTGCTTGGAGGGATGGGTGGTTGGAGGCAAGGATACAATGAAACTAATGAGGTTGGGATCAGAGAGAGGAAAGGGGGTGTTTGTAAGGTTGCCAGGGTTGCAGAGATGGGAGAATACAAGGTCAAGGGTATTTCCATTGGAGTGAGTGGAAGTACATGTCCATTGGGTTAGGTCAAAAGATGAGGTTAAGTCGAGAAGTTTAGCTGTAGTTGGGCTGTTAACATTGACAGGAATGTTAAAGTCACCAAGAATGATTGTGGGTATTTCAGAGGAGAGAAAGTAAGGTAGCCAGGCAGCAAAGTCATCAAGAAAGCGTGATACTGGTCCAGGAGGCCGATAAATTGCTGCAATCCTCAGAGAAATAGGAGAAAATGGACGAATACAGTGCATCTCGAAAGAAGAGAGGGATAGAGAGGGAGGGATAGGAAGGACTTGGAAGGTGCTTTATGGGGTTAGGAATCCACCTCCTTTCTGTCTGTTGGGTCTGGGGGAGTGAGTCCAATGGAGGCCACCATGGGAGAGGGCAGCAGGAGAAGCTAAGTCAAAATTTTGAAGCCTGGTTTCGGTTATGGCAAGTATATTAAAGCCATGAGAGATGAAGAGGTCATGTACAGATGTTAGCTTGTTACAGATGGAGCGGGCGTTCCAAAGGGTGCATGAGATAGGTGGGCTGCTTTGAGAAAGCAGGGGAATAGAAATTAAACTGAGTGGATTGCAGTGGTTGCCAGAGGAGGAGGGGTATTGGATATGTGGCTTGCAGTTGGAAAATGGCTGACCAGGATTAGGAGAAATGTCACTTGAGACTAGGAGAAGGAGGAGGGCGAGGAAGGCAAGATGGGAGTGGGATGTGCATGAGCGCACATGTCTAGTGGCCCTGGTGTTTATGTCAGCATGTGGGTGCAGCAAATGCAGGAGATGATGGGTGCAGTAGTAGGGAGAGGGTAGGAGTGAGGGTGATATGTGCATGCTGCAGGGTAGAGAGGAGGGGTAGAGTAAGGATAATTTGAGGATAGAAGACATCGATGTGAGAAGGAAGAGAATGAGGAGCATGTTAGTGGATAGATAGTGGGAATCTGACTTGATATAAAATAAATGTCAAATGCTGGTTTGCTTGTCGTCTTGCAGAATGGAGCAAAATTTTTGTTGTATCTTCATCCAGCTTTAGTTATCCTGCTTTCCTTACCTGCGGCGGAGAAACTACGACAGAGCCACTCAGGAAAGAGCCATGATGTCTGCGCCTTGCCCCTGTCAGTGCCACCCCATAGGCTGCTTTAAATTTATAGGGAGACTGAGCAGGCATGCATTTCTCTATAGGGTCTGATTTGAGACACCTGAATATGGGAGAGGAGATGGCCAATACCAGACCAGACACAGGCTAGGGTCGTAAAGCGATCACTCAAGCCAAATAGGGTTGAGAATCAATCACCAGTAATGTTACTATTGCAGTGTGGTTGTTATATAGCTAGCATTAAATATAGAAGTTTAAAAATATGGCAGCAGAAGACATTTACCAAATATGATACAGCAATGTCACATAGTTCAGCAGAGTTCATGTACTAGGTATGAAATCTGGCACAGAGCGGCCGCCCTGACGCACTTTATGTAAGCGGTTAAATTGTCAATTTGGACCAGCTTGCTATTTACTTACCTCTTCACCGCCTGTTTTACCCCCAAACCAGCACACCACAACGACACACATTGCGCATAGTTGGGGGGCGGTTGCAAAATGACCCCATTCTCTTAAATGAAAGCGACAGGGGATATAATTCCTGCAAAGCAACATGGCAGTGACATGTGTATACCCCTGGCCATTGCCCCTGCAGCCAAAGGGGGTAGCAATGGGGGGGGGGGGAATGTTTTACTGCACCCCATCCACTAGTGTAAATGAGCCATAACAGATGCAGTGTGCTGTACAGTATCTTACAGAAGTGAGTACACCCCTCAAATTTTTGTAAATATTTTATTATATCTTTTCATGTGACAACACGAAAGAAATGACACTTTGCTACAATGTAAAGTAGTGAGTGTACAGCTTGTATAACAGTGTAAATTTGCTGTCCCCTCAAAATAACTCAACACACAACCATTAATGTCTAAACCGCTGGCAACAAAAGTGAGCACACTCCTAAGTGAAAATGTCCAAATTGAGCTCAATTAGCCATTTTCCGTCCCCAATATCATGTGACTAGTTAGTGTTACAAGGTCTCAGGTGTGAATGAGGAGCAGGTGGGTTACATTGGTGTTATCGCTCTCACTCTCTCATACTGGTCATTGGAAGTTCAACATGCCACCTCATGGCGAAGAACTCTCTGAGGATCTAAAAAAAAAAGAAACGTTGCTCTACATAAAGATGGCCTAGGCTTTAAAAAGATTGCCAAGACCCTGAAACTGAGCTGCAGCACGGTGGCCAAGACCATACATTGTTTTAACAGGACAGGTTCCACTCAGAACAGGCCTCGCCATGGTCGACCAAAAAAATTGAGTACACGTGCTCAGCGTCATATCCAGAGGTTGTCTTTGGGAAATAGACGTATGAGTGCTGCCAGCATTGCTGCAGAGGTTGAAGGGGTGGGGGGTCAGCGTCAGTGCTCAGATTATACGCTGCACACTGCATCAAATTGGTCTGCATGGCTATCGTCCCAGAAGTAAGCCTCTTCTAAAAATGATGCACAAGAAAGCCTAAAAACAGTTTGCTGAAGACAAGCAGACTAAGCACATGGATTACTGGAACCATGTCCTGTGGTCTGATTAGACCAAGATAAACTTATGTGGTTCAGATGGTGTCAAGCATGTGTGGCAGCAACCAGGTGAGGAGTACAAAAACAAGTGTGTCTTGTCTACAGTCAAGCATGGTGGTGGGAGTGTCATGGTCTGGGGCTGCATGAGTGATGCCGGCACTGGGGAGCTACAATTCATTGAGGAAACCATGAATGCTAACATGTACTGTGACATACTAAAGCCGAGCATGATTTCCTCCCTTCGGAGACTGGATCGCAGGGCAGTATTCCAACATAACTACCCCAAACACACCTCCAAGAAGACCACTGCCTTGCTAAAGAAGCTGAGGGTAAAGGTGATGGACTGGCCAAGCATGTCTCCAGACCTATACCCTATTGAGCATCTGTGGGGCATCTTCAAATGGAAGGTCGAGGAGCGCAAGGTCTCTAACATCCACCAGCTCCGTGATGTCATGGAGGAGTGGAAGAGGACTCCAGTGGTAACCTGTGAAGCTCTGGTGAACTCTATGGCCAAGAGGGTTAAGGCAGTGCTGGGAAATAATGGCGGCCACAGAAAATATTGACACTTTGGGCCCAATTTGGACATTTTCACTTAGGGGTGTACTCACTTTTGTTGCCAGCGGTTTAGACATTAATGGCTGTGTGTTGAGTTATTTTGAGGGGACAGCAAATTTACACTGTTATACAAGCTGTATACTCACTACTTTACATTGTAGCAAAATGTCATTTCTTCAGTGTTGTCAAATGAAAAGATAGAATAAAATATTTACAAAAATGTGAGGGGTCTACTCACTTTTGTGAGATACTGTATATATTGACGTGTGCTGAGGTCTGCAGCAATGAAGGATTTTTGTATTTGAAACTTTAATGTAAATCTAGACAGATAAGGGGGTGTGTGGTGTCCTACCATTCACTATACCCATTCAGTGTTTACCAGTGACACCTATAACACCAGAAGAAGGGTGAGGACCAGAGAAGAAGGATGAGAACCAGAGAAAGGCGAGGAAAAGAGGACAGGGAACAGAGAAGAAGGGCAGGGACCAGAAAAGAAGGGCAGGGACCAAAAAAGAAGGGCAGGGACCAGAGAAGAAAGGCATGAACCAGAGAAGAAGGTCAAAGACCAGAGAAGAAGGGCACGGATCAAAGGAGAAGGGCACGGACCACAGAAGAAGGACACAGGATCATAGAAGGTCTCACCACTGAGCTGGGACGGCAGCTACCGTGCAGACTGGACCTCCTGGACCACATACTGCCCCACACCACCACTCTTCAGGAGGTCTCTGAAGGCCAGAGGGACGAACTGCACAGACATGATAGAACCTGCAATAGAATGGAAGGAAAATGTTACATTACTCTACGAAGACATTCTTCACTTCAACAGCGGAGTTCACCTTTACCTCCCTACACCCCAATGTAGACTCCCCCTTTCCTTCACTCCAGTGTGTAGCTGAAGGGAATACCTTCTCATTGAAGGGATGGAGGAGTGTGGTCAGGTGACAGCACTGGGCCAATCAGCTCTGTCATAATAGGATACCAGAGATGAGATTGTGGTGTCTCCCAGCACTGAGAAGAGCGGAGGAACCAACACTGGAGAACCCCCCCCCCCCAGAGGGGGCAGAGGCCAGGTGTGCTGTACAGGGATTGTCAGCATAGGATCACCCAGTCTACTCACCAGATATACATGACCCCCATTACAGAAGTCATACACAGCATAAGTAGTGCGATATTCCCATAATCCGTCAGTGTGCCCCGGGTATAATAGAAATCCCCCTCCCCCATAGTGTGACATTATAGATACGACCCCCAGACAGGAACAAGTCTGACCTTCTCTTATCGATGGGGTGACGGGGCAACATGTGAGAGGAGAACATGACACCGTTCAACTCAGTAAACTGCGGGCCGCCCTCATCCCAGCCAAGCCTGGTGCCCACTGTCCCGATCCACAGCACCCCAAGGGCCCATCCCCCTCACCCCGAACACCCCGAGGGCCCATCTCCTCACCCAAAACACCCCGAGGGCCCATCCCCTCACCCAAAACACCCTGAGGGCCCATCCCCCTCACCCCGAACACCTTGAAGGCCCATCCCCCTCACCCCAGGAGCCCATCCCCCTCACCCCAAGAGCCCGCCCCCTCACCCCAAACATCATGAGGGCAGGGCCCATCCCCCTCACCCCGAACACCTTGAGGGCCCATCCCTCTCACCCCAAACACCTCGAGGGCTCATCCCCCTCACCCCCTGTCCCCCCCACCCCAAACACCTCGAGGACTCCATCCCCTCTCACTGCCTGTAAAAGCAATCATACAGCTAAACAGATGCTATGACGGCTTTTACATTGCAGGGAATCACCGGCTGAAAACAAGTATGTGGATGATGCCTGCAGCTGCACCCCGATATCTCCACTGAAAGTCCAGGGCGTCATATGACAGCGACCTGGGGGAAGTGATTAATAATAATAATATTATTTATTTTCTTTTTTAAAATTATTATTATTCATTATTTTGTTTATTTGCTGGAGCCAATCAGAGGAGTTGTGTGCCAATATGATGACAGGGAACATGCTGATAGAAGGAGAGAGCAGAGTGATGCTGAATATGAAATGTTCCCAGATACCTGCAGCAGGATTCCTGTTATCAGCACATAATAGGTGAGTAGAGATCCCCAACAGTGTCAGGATGGTGGGGTATCGGGGTAATATTCCTTCTGGGGGGAAGTATGGGTGTAATATTCCTGCTGGGGGGAGTATGGGTGTAATATTCCTGCTGGGGGGGGGGTATGGGTGTAATATTCCTGCTGGGGGGGAGTATGGGTGTAATATTCCTGCTGGGGTGAGTATGGGTGTAATATTGCTGCTGGGGGAGTATTGGTGTAATATTCCTGCTGGGGGAAGTATGGGTGTATTATTCCAGCTGGGGGAGTATTGGTGTAATATTAATGCTGGGGGGGGGGGGGGGGAGTATGGGTGTAATATTCCTGCTGGGGGGACGTCTGTGCAGGAAGTTCTTGTTGTATGATGCACACGGCGAGGCTCTGTTCACACCTAGGTGTTCCAGATTCCCGAATCGTGCCAAAACTTGGGACGTGCTTGCGATCCATTTACTTTCAACATCACCCCAATCGAGGCGTGATTTTGCCACGATTGTCGCCTGACAAATCGCAGGACTGCTTTTGGGAAAGAGGCGTCCCACGATTGTGTTTGTGTGATTTGTCAGGTGACAATATTGTCCCGTGATTGGGGTGCCACTGAAAGTAACGAGATTATAAGCATGTCCCGTGTTTTCTGGCAATTCAGGAATTGCAGTAATTCCTCCCGCGATCCGGAAGACCTAGGTGTAAGCGCAACCTAAGCGTCTTCTATCAGTTGCTGGGTTCACTTTCTATAGATTCTGGGGGAACATTCTCTTCCTCAAACATACCATACATTCACTTCATTCTTTATTCCACCGCTAATATATACTCAGCATTGACCCTGTATAGCGCTTTTCTCTCTGAGGACTCCAAGTATTGGAGATGGCGTTGGCCGGGGATAGAAACCCAGGTCAGCTGCTGGGAAGGCAGCTATGCTCACCACTGCACCACCAACGCAAGGTAGCATGTCTTTGTAGTGTGGGAGGAAACCAGAGTACCCGGAGGAAACCCACGCAAGCACAGGGAGAACATGCAAACTCCATGCAGATAGTGTCCTGGTCAGAATCTGAAACAAGGACCCCGGTGCTGCAAGGCTAACCCCTAAGCCTCTGTGCTGCCCATATGTGGCCTCTGTTCTGTAAGGCCCACCCCCACTGAGCAGAGTAAATTAGTTCTGTCCACTTATAGCGCCTCCAGAAGAAATCCAAACTTATCCTGAACAACAATCTATATATTGAACACTCCAACACACACCCAAAGAATAACGCACACCTCCACAACATATACAAACTTATCCTAATCTACAATATATAACACTCCTATAATAAAACACGCCCAAATAACAATAAAGAGGGGTACACATGCCTCAAAAACATACAGGCCTCCAACCTTCTCTTATTGTCGGTCCAACACACGCCTCAAAAGCCTATTGGTATCCAAACTTCACAACATAATCAATTACTTAAAGTAGATCGACAATACATCAATCAAACATAATCACCTGTAAAAAAGTGCCTGAGATGTTGGTGGTAAACAGCCTGCTAGGCCCGTGGGGAACCAAACCAAAAACTGCCTCATATCCAAGAGTTGCCAAATGTAGACATTAAGCTTTCCCTTTAGAATGTGATATATTTGATTAACCTTGAAGCTTAACCTTAAAGCTTCTACAGAAGCTGCAGTTACTGGAGTGGCAGCCACAACCAGTGTAGGAACCTGTGTTGGTACAGCCGTACCTGGTCCCTCAGACTTTTTGGTGAGTCTTCTTCTAGGAACAGACAATTGTCTTGTTTGTCCAACTACATTGATAGTTGGAGATTCATAATCTCCAAAAACAAAAATGGAGGGCTGATGGAAGGACCCTCCGGTTACTGGAGTGGCAGCCGCCACCAGTGTAGGGACCTGTGTTGGTACAGCTGTACCTGGTCCCTGGGAGGGTTCCTCAGACTTTTTGTTGAGTCTTCTTCTAGAAACAACCAATTGTCCTGCATGTCCAACTATATTGATAGTGATTCAGAAGCTGCAGAAAGGGAAATCGAGTGCTGATGGGAAGTCCCTCTAGTTACTGGAGTGGCAGCCGCCACCAGTGTAGGGACCTGTGTTGGTACAGCCGTACCTGGTCCCTGGGAGGGTTCCTCAGACCTTTTGTTGAAACTTCTTGTAGGAACAGCCAATTGTCTTGTTCGACCAACTACATAGTAGTTGGTGATTCCGAAGCTCCAAAAATGAAAATGGTGGGCTGATGGGAAAACCCTCCGGTTACTGGAGTGGCAGCCACCACCAGTGTAGGGACCTGTGTTGGTACAGCCGTACCTGAGTCTTCTTCTGGGAAAAAGCCAATTGTCTTGTTTGTCCAACTACATTGATAGTTTGTGATTCAGAAGCTGCTGATGAGAATCTTTCAAGAGACTGATGACGTAGTGGATTCTGGTGATGGCTTAAAATGGAAGATTCTCTCCCTCGTATTTACTAGCAAATCATCCTCTAATTACTCCTCCTCATCACCTAGTTAAAATTTTCTTCCAACATTTTGGCCATCTTCAATCCCAAAAAAGCTGCACCCCTCCCATTTAAGTGCAATCCATCACTACTATAAAGATGGTAACCGCCTGAAAAGTCAGCCCAGTTTGCCATGAAGCCAAACCCCTCCTCCCTGCACCAGTTCCTCAGCCACTTGTTAAGTACCCTAAGCTCCTGTTGCCTCTCTGGTGTGGCTCGAGGTACCGGCAGTATTTCTGAAAATATTGCCTTGGGGACCTTTTCTTTAACATAGCCCCTAAGTGCCTGAAATCATTTTGTAGGGTGCTCCATCTTTCTCTAAATTTGTCATTGGTACCAATATATACCATGACAGCTGGGTCCTCTCCAGCACCACCCAGCAATCTGTCCATGCAATCTGCAATGTTCCGAACCTGAGCACCCAGTAAACAACATACTGTTTGGTGATAACGATCTTTTTGACAGATTTCCCTCTGTATCTTTCCAATAACTGAATCCCCTACCACTAGTATGTGCTTATCCTTTCTTGTAACCTTGCCCCCATCCTCATCACATTCTGGTAGAGTCTCGGTGTGAATGTCACATGCTGGTGGAGTCTCCGTGTGAACATCACATGCTGGTGGAGTCTCCGTGTGAACGTCACATGCTGGTGAATTCTTTACGTGAATGTCACATTCTGGAGGAGTCTCATTGTGAACATCGAATACTGGAGGAGTCTCATTATGAATGTCACATTCTGGAGGAGACTCATTGTGATCGTGAAATTCTGGAGTAGCCTCATTGTAAACATCACATTCTGGAGGGGCCTCATTATAAACATCACATTCTGGAGGAGACTCATTGTGAACATCACATTCTGGAGTAGTGTCATTGTGAAAGTCACATTCTGGAGTAGTGTCATTGTGAAAGTCACATTCTGGAGAAGACTCATTGTGAATGTCACATTCGGGAGGAGTCTTATTGTGAACGTCACATTCTGCCAGAGTCTCAGTGGTAATGCCACAACCCACTGGAGTCTTAGTGGGAAAGTTACATTCTGCCTGAATATCAACAGAATCGTTGCATGCTGGAGGGGTCTTGATGTGAATGACACGTGGTTGATTTAACATTTTTTCCAAGTTTTTGGTTATTTTCTTTCCCAACATAGCTGCACCCTGCTCATTTAAGTGCAATCCATCCCTGCTGTAGAGCAAGTAACCAACTGAAAAGTCAGTCCAGGTCTCCATGAAGCCAAATCCCTCCTTCCTGCACCAGTTCTTCAACCACTTGCTAAGCTCCCTAAGCTCCTGCTGCCTCCTCGGTGTGGCTCGAGGTACAGACAGTTTTTCTAATAATGCTGCCTTGGAGGTTCTTTTCTTCAATATAGCCCCTAAGTCCCTGAAATCATTTTGTAGGGCGCTCCATTTTCTTCTGTTGTCGTTGGTTCCAATATGTACCATGACAACTGGGTCCTCCCCAGCCCCATCCAACAATCCATCCATCCGATCTGCAATGTCCCGAACTCGTGCAACCGGGAAACAATATACTGTTCGTCGTTCGTGGTCATTCTGACAGATTGCCCTCTCTGTCCCTCTGATAACAGAATCCCCTACAACCAGGATCTGCCTATCCTTTTCTTTAAGCTTGCCCTTATCTTCATGGGAGGAGATATTCAAATGGCTGCCCTGGTATTTTGATGGGTTCTCAACATGAACGTCACATTGTGCTGCAGTCTCAACATAAATGTGACATTCAGGTGGTGTCTCAATGTGAATGTCACATTCTGGTGGAGGCTCTGTGTGAACATTACATGTTGGTGGATTCTCCGTGTGAATGTCACATGTTGGCGGAGTATCAGTGTGAACGTCACATGCTGGTGGGGTCTCCGTGTGAACTACACATGCTGGTGGAGTCTCCGTGTGAATGACACATGCTGGTGGAGTCTCCGTGTGAATGACACATGCTGGTGGAGTCTCCGTGTGAACATCACATGCTGGTGGTGTCTCCCTGTGAACATCACATGCTGGTGGTGTCTCAGTGTGAACGTCACATGCTGGTGGTGTCTCCGTGTGAATGTCACATGCTTGTGGAGACTCCTTGTGAACGTCACATGCTGGTGGAGTCTCAATGTAGCTTTCATATTCTGTCTTTCTCACTGGGGTAGTCCTGCCTTGTGAGCTGTGTCTGCAGTAAATACTGCATACATCTGCAATAAAAAAGAAGAATCAGATTTAGCACCTTCACCTACATTATATATTAGAGATTAGTTTCGTACGAATTGAAAATTCGTATGAATTTCCATGAATTCGTACATTCAGGAGGATCCGAAATACGAATTGCTATGCTTCCAAATTTTGTACGAAATACTAAATTTAATTTACGAAATTCGGATCCAAATTCCTAACGAACATTTGTAATTGTTACGAAAAGTTAACAAACCTAAAAGTTAAAAACCCAGGAAGTCACAGCACAGGGATGGTGGGAGCCCCTCATAATGATAAATTAATCATAACGAACATTTGTAATTGTTACGAAAAGTTACCAAACTTAAAAGTTAAAAAGTAAAACCTAGGAAGTCAGCACAGCACAGGGATGGTGGGAGCTCCTCATAATGATAAATTCATCATAACGAACACTCGTAATTGTTACGAAAAGTTAACGAACCTAACAAAAATTCGTATTTAGTACGAATCCAAATTGAATTTCGGACAAGAATTACAAAATAATAATTAATTTCAATATGGACCGGAACGAAACAAAAAAACAAAACAAATTTATTGACAGCGCACATGTATATATATATATATTTGTATACAACATCAAGTTATGGAGAGAAAAGCTCAAAATTCCAGTGCAAGGGACAATATATAATCCCAACATGACAGAGACACAGAGATGACTAATGTTGGCCTTCATTTAAAAATGTTGGTTGCCTGGCAGTTATGCCGACCCACTATGAATGAATGAAATTAGTAAAAAAGGGGACTGATTCTTCACTTTCAGGTGAGGTGGAGTAATCTGCAGTGCTTCTGTTTCTTATTATTAAACACCCGGCCTTTTTTATTGTAATTCCTTGAATTGTTGCGGTGGATTGATATAGAAGAAGCCGGGACTGGGAATCGCTGCATTGCAGATTACTCTGCCGCACCCCAAAGTGAAGAAATAGGGGTGACTCCTCATCATTGTTTGTGGCAATCCCTATACATGTGTACATATGGGGGGGTGGCCCCTCATCATGTATACATATGGGGGGTGCTGTCAGGGCTGGGCTCAGCCCTTCCTTCTCTGAGCTGGTCACTCAGCTGTCGGCTAATTGCCAGCTCCCATCTCTCTCCACAGTTACCCAGCTGTTGTTGATTTTGCTCATCAGTCCTGCCTACTTAAAGCCGTCCAGCTCACCTGATCTCTGCCTTCACCTTGGTCACATCACAAGAAACCTCCTGCATTCCTGTTTAAAGACTGGCTATGCTGACATCCCTTCTGGCTCCTTATCCTGCTTGCTGTTCCTCTACTTGGATCCCTGACTTCTGGCCTGGCTGATTACCCGATCTGGTTACTGAACTCTGGCTTGGCTAATTACCCGATCTGGTTACTGAACTCTGGCTTCACTGACTACCCAATCCGGTTACTGGACTCTGGCTATGCTTTGACTACGCTTACTCTATTTACCTTTTTATTTTTATTAATAAACAAGTGTGATTTTACTGTACTTCTATCTCGGTCTGGTTCATGGTTTCTGACAGTTGCTCCTGATCAATGGGAAAAAAGGATCCACTGAAAGGGTTTCAGTTATCTTGTATCTATCAATAGTTTTCAAAGAATTTTAAAACAGAAGGGGATTTTAATGGTGCCAAAACACACACAAAAAATTGCTATAAAAATATCTTTATTGGAGTCCAAAGTTTTAAAAGAAACGGGGGACAATGAATGTTGTCCACATTTCATAAAAACAATTCAGTGCACATGTACAATATACACATAAAGTAGCTACTGTAACCAGTGTGATACTTGTTGCTCGACATGTTTCACTTTTCAGGAGCTTATAAAGCAATATGTAGCTACAAAAAGACAAATACAATTAAAATAAAAATACCAACAATAATGTAAAAAAATTGGCATTAATAATTATTAAAAAGTATGCATGACTGTAAATAAACATTTCTGTTATCAAAGTAAATGTGTATCAAAAATATATAACAACATAAATAATATGTTTAGTGAATATCCATGATGCTCTGTGCACTATACAGCGGGGCACACAACATGAACATAAAACTCATTTGAACCCTTTCACTGTTGGAGATTTTTGTTGATTTCTACTCTCCCAGCATTCCATAGTTTGTGAAATGATGAAGGTCCCAGTCACACCTCTGAAATACAACTGGATGGCAAACACCCAACAAGCATAGCGCCCCCCATTGATTTCAGTGCGTTGCCCAATGCTCCACAAGCGTGGCAAAGTAGCTCATGACACATTCCGCTTTGTTTTATCACCCACGCATTTTGCCACATTTCTTGAATTGGGGTCTCACGTTTTGGGGGGACATTTACATTAAATGACACTACAAGCGTGAGGCACATATTTTTGCATGTTCCGGGATTGCGTGGAAACGTGCATTTCTGTGCGCATTACCGGAACGCGCAGATTTGACCGGAGACTGATAGGGTGGAAAGTTGTCACCACAGCATGCCGTGTTCCGCCATATTTCCATTTTGTATCGGTGACCACCATACAAGAACTTTTTTTAGAAGCGGGCAGACATGTTTTCTTTGGATGGAAATGTTGGAGGAAAGTTCTTTCCCTCCTTTACTCCAGAGTTTGAATATCTGTAAAATGTGCTGTGAATGTGAGCAGACAGGGAATGTCTATCATGGCTCTGATCAACCTTCCTAAGATGAGTCCCCGCAAACTACGAACCTTCCCAAAGCTGCAGAAGATGGAAGGAAAATGGGGGGGAGACATTTTCTTAGAGGGGGCTCCCCACAATTTCTGGGTTATGGGGGGGGGTCTCACTGTTGCTATGGAGATAAAGGGTCTTGCTGTGTAATTGGTGTCTCTACAGAGGGCCGTACAAGCCCAGAGGACCCTCCGCCACCAACAAACCTGTCCAGGGGATTGGCAGGAAACCTGCAGGTATTGGCAACGAAGAAGAGGAGTCTGCAGAGCCAATCCAACAGGTAGGCCATGTGATAATGATCAGTCAGTACAGGAGTCAGTCATCTATTTCCATCCTGTATATTGTACAGTCACACCAGTCCCTGCCCCCAAGGAGCTTACAATCTAATCTCCCTAACTCACATTCATACACATACTAGGGCCAATGTACCTCCCAACATGGCTTTGTAGTGTGGGAGGAAACCCACGCAGACGCAGGGAGAACATGCAAACTCCAGGCAGGTGGTGCTGTGGTTGGGAATTGAAGTGAAGACCCCGATGCTGCCAGGCAGAAGAGCTAACCACTTAATTCCTGTAACTTGTGGTGGGACTGCAGCTTCTTGTTGTATGTTTCTGTACAATGTAACAGCTCCTATGCTGCACTGCATGTGGATTAAGCTGGACTTGTAGGAAGATCTTAGTTTGCCAAAGACAAGCAGTTACTCATTGGGCCATTTTATATTTAAATGTCATTTTATTAAAAAGCCAAAAGAGAGAAATGAGATTGAAATAGTTTGTATAGAGATAGAAGATGGTGGGAGGAGGGGCGGTGCTGGGGGAACTACTTGGAGGATATTAATGGATAGGAATCTGCTGATGGAGCTGGTGCTTGTCTGGGCACTGGAATGTGGAAGCCTATAGACTGTGGGAGGGGCTTATTCATAAAAGCGTGTTGTACGATCACCTTGTCATTTTCTCTTTGGGTGATTGGTGGAAATCCATTGAGGGGAGAATATATCTAATGGATGAAGAAACGCTGATTTGGTGGTTTTTGGTGATAGAATAACGTGTGATTGGCCCAGAGGTCCTCAGGGTTTTGGGGGGGGAGGGGCATTAGCACCATCACTGGCGGGGGAGCACTTTTTCTATTGAATTGTAAGGATAAAAGCACGGGGGATAGGATGATGTTTGATAAATACAATAACACTGAATTTTGTGAATGAACATTTTCAAGGCCTTTTTTTTTGGGGGGGGGGGTTTCACGTTTTTCACAAATCTGGATATTGATTTCATGATGTAATGCACAGTGTTGTATCTCGTGTTTTATCTTCATATGTCTTTCACAAATGTGAATATTTAGGATTTATTGTATGGTGGTGAATGATATGAAAAATGATATTGTTGGTAATATAGATCAGCAGTTAGTAGTGAGGAGGATCAGCGCCGACTTTATTTTGCTTTTTTATTTATAAATTTATGCTGTCTATTTTGCAGCTTAGGTTTGTAAACAAACCGGTTGCAATGACAACAGTGTTGTTTACCTTTCTAGCTGATATTCCATGTAGACCCCTATATTTCCTACTAAATCTAAACAACCTTGTTGTCATAGCAACCGGTTTGTTTACTTGTTTACAAACCTAAAAAAAGGTTTGTCAGCTAACAGGTAAACAAGGTTGTTGTCATAGCAACTAGTTTGTTTACTTGTTTACAAATGTGAGCTGTAAAACAGACAGTGGGAGGATGTGTTTTTTTTTTTTTTACAGTTCAGGTTTGTAAACAAGTAAACAACATGGTTGCTAGGACAACAAGCTTGTTTACCTTTTAGCTGACAAACGTTTAGGTTTTTTAGGTTTGTCTTTCACAAATGTGAATATTTACGATTTATTGTATGGTGGTGAATGATATGGAAATGATATTGTTGGTAATATAGATAAGCAGTTAGTAGTGAGGAGGATCAGCGCCAACTTTATTTTGCTTTTTTATTTATATATTTATGCTGTCTATTTTACAGCTCAGGTTTGTAAACAAACCGGTTGCTATGACAACAGTGTTGTTTACCTTTCTAGCTGATATTCCTTGTAGACCCCTATATTTCCTTCTAAATCTAAACAACCTTGTTGTCATAGCAACCAATTTGTTTATTTCTTTACAAACCTAAAAAAGGTTTGTCAGCTAAAAGGTAAACAAGGTTGTTGTCATAGCAACCGGTTTGTTTACTTGTTTACAAATGTGAGCTGTAAAACAGACAGCGGGATTATGTGTTTTTTTTTTTTTTTACAGCTCAGGTTTGTAAACAAGTAAACAACATGGTTGCTATGACAACAAGCTTGTTTACCTTTTAGCTGACGAACCTTTTTAGGTTTGTAAACAAGTAAACAAACTGGTTGCTATGGCAACAGTGTTGTTTACCTTTCTAGCTGATCTCTCATGTACTCTTATGTTTTTGGGTTTTTTTTAATATATCTAAACAACCTTGTTGTCACAGCATATGGTTTGTTTACACATCTGAGCTGACAAATTTTTACAGCTCAGGTTTGTAAACAAAATGGTTGCTATGACAACAAGGTTGTTTACCTTTTAGTTGACATCTTATGTATAGGGCTCTGTGTTCTCTAGAACAAGTATACATACATGTAACCAATAGCAACCAATCAGAGGTTGAGTGAAGAAATGAGAGTGTTTGCTATGAGGGTAGTGGGGGGGGAGGGTGTCTTGTAAGGCCCTGGATTGTTTATTATGGGAGAATACAGAGACTGAATCTACTCGTTGCCTGGCTGTCAGTCTGATCCATTGCTTTCTGTCCGTTCTCCATCACTGATTGGGAACAAGTTCTAAATGAACATGCAGTGATGCAGAAAGCATGGAAGCCAGAGCCAGCCAGGAGTATATCATTTTCGGAAGGCGATCAGCAATGGCAGCCTACATATTTCTCTCAGTATGGGTTCCCTTGTAACCATTTGGGGGAATCCTAGTGGTCCACGAAAACATTTATCCCTAGAAAGAGACTCTGCAATCCAAGATGGCCGCTGTGTGTACAGTAGACACTCCTCTCCTTATTTATTGCTATGGGAGAGATTCTGCTCACTTCCTGCCTTTCTGACCCCGAAGGAAGTAAGGGCTAAATCTCCACTATGGGGACCCCAGACAGTGATAAAGATCTAAACCACTCCCACTCTACTATTGTGACCAATCAGATTATGGGATTACACCATGGAAACAGAGATACATTGATTATCCATTATGATTGTATCCTTTCCATTGAAATCCACTTCCCCAGATGTATCATATTGATTGAATGGGTTGTCATCTATAGATCGATTATTCTTATTGAAGTAGATCAATCAGATTATGTGATTATCACCACCATTAGGGTTTAACCTCTTCAGCTCTGGAAGGTTTTACCCCCCTTCATGACCAGACCATTTTTTGTGATATGGCAGTGCGTTACTTTAACTGAAAATTGTGCAGTCGTGCCATGTTGTACCCAAATAAAATCGATGTCCTTTTTTTTCCCAAAAATAGAACTTTCTTTTGGTGGTATTTGATCACCTATAAACAAAAAAAAAAAATTTAGAAAAAAAAAAAATTTCACTTTTTGCTATAAAAATCCAATTAAAAAATTTAGAAAATAAAATGTCTTCATCAATTTAGGTTAATATGTATTCTGCTACATATTTTTGTAAAAAAAAATCCCAATAAGTGTATATTGATTTTGGTTCACAAAAGTTATAGCATCTACAAATATGGGATATTTTTTTATTTATTTATTTATTTTTACTAGTAATGGTGCTGATCTGTGTGACTGTGACATTGCGGCGGACAAATCAGACACTAAGTGACACTTTTGACACTTTTTGGGGACCAGTGACACCAATACAGTGATCAGTGCTAAAAATATGCACTGTCAATGTACTAATGACACTGGCAGGGAAAGGGTTAACATCAGGGGCGATCAAAGGATTACTTGTGTGCCTAGTTGGTGTTTTCTTACTCTGGGGGGGGGATACTTGTACTAGGGGAAGGCATAGATCCATGTCATAACATTTTGTTATGTTACAGCCTTATTCCAAAATGGAATAAATTCATTATTTTCCTCAAAATTCTACAAACAATACCCCATAATGACAAGGTGAGAGAAGTTCGCTTGAAATCTTTGCAAATTTATTAACTACATACGGACCAGCCACCGTCGTTATACGTCGCTACTTTGACCTTAAATACTGTTGTTATTGCAGCAGCTAGCTGCCATAACCCCGGTATTTTTAAAAACGGCGGATTGTCCTCTTTCGGATAAAAGTGGTCTCAGCACGAGATTCACCACTAGATCACTTTTATCGGTGGCGGGTGAACCCCCCCCCGCCACGCTGGTAGTGGCGGAGCTGATCGGTTCTTGTCCCCTCACTGCCTGGATGCCGAGTGAGGGGAAGATGGCACTTTTTTTTTTTCAAATGACATTTCATTTTTTTTTATTATTGCATCTTAGTGTAAATATGAGATTTGAGGTCTTTTTGACCCCAGATCTCACATTAAAGAGGTCCTGTCATGCTTTTTTTCATATTACAAGGGATGTTTACAATCCTTGTAATAGGAATAAAAGTGACCCATAACATTTTTTTTAAAAGGACAGTTCCAAATAAAAAAAAAAGTTAAATAAATAAGAAAAATAAAAATTAAAAATATAAAGCGCCCGTCCTATACGTGAGTAGCGCCGACATATGAAAACGGTGTTCAAGCCACACATGTAAGGTATCACCGTGATTGTTAGAGCGAGAGCAATAATTCTAGCCCTATAACTCCTCTGTAACTCAAAACTGGTAACCTATAGACATTTTTAAACATCGCCTATGGAGATTTTTAAGGGTAAAAGTTTGTCGCCATTCCACGAGTGGGCGCAATTTTGAAGCGTGACATGTTGGGTATCAATTTACTCGGTGTAACATTATCTTTCACAATATAAAAAAAATTGGGCTAACTTTAATGGTGTGTTATTTTTTAATTCAAAAACGTAATTTAAAAAAAAAATAAGATGTGCCATAAAGTATTGCAACGACCACCATTTTATAGTCTAGGGTGTTAGAAAAAGACTCCTCCCATGTAAATAAGTATCACAGACTCTTCCCATGTACATAAGTATCACAGACTCCTCCCATATACATAAGTATCACAGATTCCTCCCATGTACATAAGTATCACAGGCTCTCCCCATGTACAGAAGTATCACAGGCTCCTCCCATGTACAGAAGTATCACAGGCTCCTCCCATGTACAGAAGTATCACAGACTCTTCCCATGTACATAATTATCACAGACTCCTCCCATGTACATAAGTATCACAGACTCCTCCCATGTACATAAGTATCACAGGCTCCTCCCATGTATATAAGTATCACAGGCTCCTCCCATGTATATAAGTATCACAGGCTCCTCCCATGTACATAAGTATCACAGGCTCCTCCCATGTACATAAGTATCACAGACTCCTTATTTATTGCTAAGGGAGAGATTCTGCTCACTTCCTGCCTTTCTGACCCCAGAGGAAGTGAGGGCTAAATCTCCACTATGGGGACCCCAGACAGTGATAAAGACTTGTCAGCGGGATCTAAACCATTCCCACTCTACTATTGTGACCAATCAGATTATGGGATTACACCATGGAAACAGAAATACATTTATTATCCATTATGATTGTATCCTTTGCATTGAAATCCGCTTCCCTAAATGTGGCATATTGATTGAATGGGTTGTCATTAGGGATGGGCGAACGGTTCGGCCCGAGCATAAGTTCGGGCCGAACTTTGGTTGCTCGGCGAACAACGAACATTATGCGGTGTCCGTGGCAAATTCGAAAGCCACCGAACACCGTTAAAGTCTATGGGACACTAACCCGGTGACGTAAACGGGTGACCCCGTCCCCCTCTGACGCCACGGGGAAGGCCTGATTCACATTTGTGCAGGTTGCAGTTTGCATATTGCAGGTGCATTTTGCATTTTCAATACACATCTTTAAACCATTGAAGTCTATGGAACCAAAAACCGGAAAAAAAAACCCTGGCCCTTTCCATAAAATGCACAGATGTGAACTACATCCATAGGAAACCATGTTAAATGGACTGTAGTGTGTTTCTGCAAAACTGAAAATGCACTAAAAAATGCATAGGTGTGAAGCAGACCTGAGTGCTTTTTAAATTTTGCAGATTCGCACTATAGTCCATCTAAAGTGGTGTTCCGGCCGAAATTATACTTTTTAAATAAAAATACCCCTATAATACACAAGCTTAATGTATTCTAGTAAAGTTAGTCTGTAAACTAAGGTCTGTTTTGTTAGTTTATAGCAGTAGTTTGTTATTTTATAAGCTTACAGCAGGCCGTGGCCATCTTAAGTGTGGGCATCTGAAGCCAGACTGTATTTCTTCCTGTATCTCATCCTTGCAGATCTCACGCATGCTCAGCAGCACAAGCAGTGTAATAGGTTTCAGGTCAGGTTTCCATAGCAACAGCAGTTTCAGAGGAAGTTGCTGCCCCTTCCCAGAAGGCATTGCAAACAGGAAATGATGCGATGGGCCGCAGCCAGGGAGGAGGAAGTGAAATATAAATACAGCAGATATACAGTAGGTGCTGAGAAAAAAAATAAAAAAATATCCAATTTGTTTACAGTGCACAGTTTAGTGAGGGATGCTGAAGAGTTGTAAAAGTGGGTGGAACTCCACTTTAACATGGTTTCTTTTGTAACACGTTCTGTAGTGCAAATCAGCAAAATGAAAAAACACTAAAAATGCATAGGTGTGAATCAGGCCTTACTGAAACTGGAGAGTGCAAAATCTGGTGCAGCTGTGCATAGGGACCAATCAGCTTCCAGGTTTTTCTTTTTTTGTCAAAGCTTAACCACTTACAGACCTCCCGCCGTCGTTATACGGCGGCTGTTTGAAGGAGGATATCGTTGTTATGGCAGCAGCTAGCTGCCATAACCCCGGTATGCTCTTCTTCAGGGACTGTCCGCTTCAAGATAAAAGTGGTCTCTGCGGCAGATTTGCTGCAAGATCACTTTTATCGGTGGCGGGGGAGGGCTCCAGCCACGATCCGGTACCCTCCGCTGCTTACCGGAGCCGTCGGCAGCGGCGGAGGCGGTCGTGGCCTTTCGGTAGCTGGGTATGGAGACGAGTGAGGGGAATATGGCCCCACCCGTCTCCATACAATTGCTGGGTGGAAGCGACGTCAAAACGTCACTTCCGCCCACAGCTCTTAAAGGGCCATTTTTTAAAATAATTTTTTTAAATTACAATTTTTTTTTATTGCATTTTATTCTAAATATGAGATCTGAGGTCTTTTTGGCCCCAGATCTCATATTTAAAGTGGAGTTCCACCCAAAAAAAACACATTTCATTAATGTGCATTAAAAAAAAAAAAAATTTGAAAAAATTGTTTTTTTTTTTACTTTTTTATGCCTGTTGCTATGTGGTCCCTCGAAATCTGCCTCCTTCAGCACCTGGGCTCCTGACGTCACTTCCCTCAGCGCAGGAAGGGAGATCACCTCTCCCCCCTCCCTCTAGGCAATCATCTGGGACACGTGACAGGTCCCAGATGATTGCGAGGCCAGTCACGGCGCGCGACGCATGCATATGCAGTGGGTGCCCGGCAGTGAAGCCACAGCCGGGCGCCCACAGTTAAAATGTCGGTGCCACCGAGAGGAGGGGGAGACGAGCGGAGTTTCGATCCCCCGCATCGCTGGACCCTGGGACATTAAAAAGTCAGCAGCTGCAGTATTTCTAGCTGCTGTTTTTTTTTTTTTTTTTAAGCTGAACTCCGCTTTTAGGCTCGATTCACACCTATGCATGTTGCTTTTGAGCGTTTTTGGAGGGTTTTTTTTCATGCTTGCCACGTTTTTGAGCAGCGTTTTTGCTGCGTTTTTGCCGCGATTTTGCCGCGATTTGCGTTTTGCGTTTTTTTTTTACAGTTTTTTTTTACAGTCTTAAAAAAAATAAAAAAAAAAAAAAACGGCAAAAACGTTTGCTTGTCCATTGAATTCTATTACATGCAAAACGCCGCATTTTGCATGAAAAAAAGTCCCTGACCCTTTCCAAAAATGCAGAGAAACAAAAAGGCATTGATGTGAACATGTTCCATAGGAACCCATGTTAAAAAATTCCCGTGCATTTCTGCAAAATGCAAAATGCATCAAAAAACGCGCTAGTGTGAATGGAGCCTAAGAGGTCCTGTCACGCTTTTTTCTATTACAAGGGATGTTTGACATTTTTTTTTTTAAACCGTGTAAAAATAAAAAATAAAAGGTAAAATAAAAAAAATTAAAATATTTTAAACACGCCACGTCCTGACAAGCTCCAAGCTAGCGTGCAGAAGAGAACGCATACTTGAGCAGCACCCGCATATGAAAACGGTGTTCAAACCACACATGTGAGGTATCGCTGTGATCGGTAGAGTGAGAGCAACAATTCTAGCCCTAGACCTCCTCTGTAACTTAAAGCATGCAACCTGTAGAATTTTTTAAACGTTGACTATGGAGATTTTTAAGGGTAAAAGTTTGTCACCATTCCACGAGCGGGCGCAATTTTGAAGCGTGACATGTTGGGTATCAATTTACTCAGCGTAACATTATCTTTCACAATATAAAAAAAAATTGGGCTAACTTTACTGTTGTCTTATTTTTTAATTCAAAAAAGTGTATTTTTTCCAAAAAAAGTGTACTTGTAAGACCGCTGCGCAAATACAGTGTAACAGAAAGTATTGCAACGACTGCCATTTTATTCTCTAGGGTGTTAGAAAAATAAAATGTATAATGTTTGGGGTTTCTAAGTAATTTTCTAGCAAAAACTGTTTTTAACTTGTAAACAACAAAACTCAAAAAGAGGCTCGGTCCTTAAGTGGTTAAAGAGGTTGTAAACCTCCCTGTATGATTTGTACCTATAGGTAAGCCTAGAATAAGGCTTACTATAGGTACTGTAAATATCTTCTAAACAGCGCACGTTTAGGAGATATTTACAGTCAGGCCTTTTTTTCTCAAACAATAGGTGCTGGAACTTAACCACGGCCCCACAAAACCCCTCCCCCTACACACACCCTCCAAATCACATCAAATAGTGGCTGTGTTCAGTCAAATTTCACAAAAACAGTAGGAGGGTCTTAAAGGGGCATTAAATACCAGAATTGCATTACATACAGAGTGCAGAGCTGTCACTTGTAAACACAGAAACCAGACTTCTGTGTTTACAAGTGATTGTGGTGAGCAGGCACCAAAGGGTCTGAGCCAGAGGTGGTGAAACTGAGTTCCACCAAGTTCCCCCTGAAAAAAAGCCCTGACAGTACCTATAGGTAAGCCTTATTCTAGGCTTACCTATAGATACAAATCCTACAGGGAGGTATATTTACTGTATACTGCGCCAATGACGTAATCGGCACATGCGCGCTGAAGAAACGGCCACCCATGCCGTTTCTTCAGAAGACAGTGCCGAGACCGGTGGCTCTCACGCGCATCCCGGAGTCCGTGGCCCCGGAAGGAAGATGGGTGAAGATGGATGCGGCCTGCAGCGGGGGAGATGTGGGCTTCCTTTGCAGGTAAGTGTCACATAATGTACTGTTATAGGATGCATACTAGCACATTATGCTTTTACTTTGCAGGGATAAAAAAAGGGGGGGGGGGATGGAGTTTACTTCCTCTTTAAGCTGAAGTTAGAAGCTGATTGGCTACCATGCACAACTGCAGATTGTGTACTCTCCAGTTTTAGTAAATAACCCCCAATGCGTAGTACCCATAGCAGTGAATAGGAATCTGTCCTGCACTAGTCTAGCTTAGTAAACTCTGATTAGTTACTGTGGGTTATTCCTTGCTGTACTTTTTCTCCTTGTTTTTCCTTTTTATTTTATGGTATTGTTATTGTGTTAGTCCCCATGCGTTTTACTTTGCAATGTATGATGATGACACAAGGTATAGGAATTTTCTAATTAAAATGGAATTGACCTATGCACTTCAAATGCCATGGCTGTAACAATGGTTGCCAATTGAAGTCCCTGTCTAATGTTGCAGCTTTCTTCTTCAATGAATAGGATGTTGATTCTCCAGGAACCCCACAGTGTACGGTTACATGTGAGCTGGAAACAAACCTGCATTGTTACCCATCACATCCCTTCACCAAGTGGCATTGGGAAAAAATCTGGATAATATGATTGTCTTCAGAGGACATCATATTATTGTTAAAGGTCCACTCCACCCAAAACTGATATTTTAGTACTGAGTGGATACTGGTGGGTTCAATCACTCACTGATATCCTGTGTTTTGGCTCTTACAGTGCCTTGAAAAAGTATTCATATCCCTTGAAATTTTCCACATTTTATCATGTTACAACCAAAAACGTAAATCTATTTTATTGGGTTATTATGTGATAGACCAACACAAAGTGGCACATAATTGTGAAGTGGAAGAAAAATGATGAATGGTTTTCAATTTTTTTTTACAAATAAATATATGAAAAGAATGTGGCGTGCATTTATATTCATCCCCCTTTACTCTGATACCCCTAACTAAAATCTAGTGCAACCAATTGCCTTCAGAAGTCAACTAATTAGTAAATAGTGTCCACCTGTGTGTAATTTAATCTCAGCTGTTCTGTGAAGCCCTCAGAGGTTTTTTAGAGAACCTTAGTGAACAAACAGCATCATGAAGGGCAAGGAACACACCAGACACGTCAGGGTTAAAGTTGTGGAGAAGTTTAAAGCAGGGTTAGGTTAGAAAAAAATATTCCAAGCTTAAGACCCCTTTCACACTGAAGGCGATTTTCAGGCGTTTAAGCGCTAAAAATAGCGCATGTAAAGCGCCTGAAAGGCACCTCTCAAGCCTCCCGAGTGTGAAAGCCCGAGTGCTTTCATACTGGGTTGGTGTGCTTGCAGGATGGGAAAAAAAGTCCTGCAAGCAGCATCTTTGGGGCGGTGCGTGAGCCGTGTATACACCCTTCCTAAACCGCTCCGCCATTGAAATCAATGGGCAGCACTGCCAAAGCCTCTGCAAAGCACTTCGGCAACGGCGCTTTGCGGGCGCTTTCAACCCATTGTTAATCCCTTCTTTGGGGTTAAAAGTGCCCCGCTCCCGCCCTCACAGTGCTGGAAAAGCACCGCTAAAACTAGCAACACTTTACCGCTAGCGTGGCCCGCGTCCCAGTGTGAAAGGGCTCTTAAACATCTCATGGAACACTGTTCATTCCATCATCCGAAAATGGAAAGATTATGGCACAACTGCAAACCAAGACGTGGCTGTCCACCTAAACTGACAGGCCGGGCAAGGAGAGCATTAATCAGAGAAGCAGCCAAGAGGCCCATGTTAACTCTGGAGGAGCTGCAGAGATCCACAGGTGGGAGAATCTGTCCACAGGACCACTATTAGTCGTGCACGCCACAAATCTGGCCTTTATGGAAGAGTGGCAAGAAGAAAGCCATTGTTGAAAGAAAGCCATAAGAAGTCCTGTTTGCAGTTTGTGAGAAGCCATGTGGGGGACACAGCAAACATGTGGAAGAAAGTGCTCTGGTCAGATGAGACCAAAATTGAATGTAGCACCCTGATACTTAGACAGGGTTGCTAGTAAATGTGTTTACCAAGGGATAGTTGCTTTGGCCAATTGATAGGAGGTCAATTGATTTCGCCCTAATTCTGGAATTGCTGCACTTCTCTCTTCTGTCACTAAATGGCCAGGTATCTGGTGGCATTAGATAAGACAAGGGCATTGCAAGGGCAGATTAGGAGTGAATGGGGTGTCTCAGCCAATGGGCAAGGATTTTCTTAGGTCCCTTTCCCTGCATGACTGTCTGCCTATAGAAGTCTCTATAGGAGTCTGCTAAATTAACATTGCAACTACTAAAGATGTCCTGGCTCTAAACCTCTCCCCCACAGTTCTGTTTAAGAGACAATAAATCTCTTTGCATTCAAGAAGTGTCTGGTGCCCATTAATCTACCTTGCATTGCACCCACCATGCCTCGTAACTCACTCTACACAGAAGGATGTCAGCTGTCCCTAACTCTGCAGGTCACCATTAGGCCTGGAGAAGCCCGGGACTTGGCTACATGAACTTTTTGGCATAAATGCAAAACACTATGTGTGGAGGAAAACTAACACTGCACATCACCCTGAATACACCATCCCCACCGTGAAACGTGGTGGTGGCAGCATCATGTTGTGGGGATGCTTTTTTTCAGCAGGGACAGGGAAGCTGGTCGGATTGGATGGGAAGATGGATGAAGCCAAATACAGGGCAATCTTAGAAGAAGACCTGTTAGAATCTGCAAAAGACTTGATGCTGGGGCGGAGGTTCACCTTCCAGCAGGGCAACGACCCTAAATATACAGCCAGAGCTACAACAGGATGGTTTAGATCAAAGCATATTCATGTGTTTGAAAGGCCCATTCAAAGTCCAGACCTAAATCCAATTGAGAATCTGTTGCAAGACTCTCCATTCAATCTGACAGAACTTGAGCTATTTTGCAAAGAAGAATGGGTAAAATCTCACTCTCCAGATGTGCAAAGCTGGTAGAGACATCCCCAAAAAGACTTGCAGCTGTAATTGCAGCGAAAGGGGGTTCTTCAAAGTATTGACTCGGGGGGGCTGAATACAAATGCACACCACACTTTTCAGATATTTATGTGTAAAAAAAATTTGAAAACCATTTATCATTTTCCTTCCACTTCACAATTATGTGCCACTTTGTGTTGGTCTATCACATAATAACCCAATAAAATAGATTTACGTTTTTGGTTGTAACATGATAAAATGTGGAAAATTTCGAGGGGTATTAATACTTTTTCAAGGCACTGTAGGTTTGCCTCTGAACACATAAGCTTGGAGGTCCAGTCTAACTTTTCAGGGGTAGCATCACTTGGTCAGGCGGAGACATGCACAGCCGCCTTAAATTTAAATATGATAGAAGCGGGGAGGAGAGCTCCCCCCAGATTCTGTAGTTGGGGGCGCTGTTTGAGTGTGGGGGTCTATATACTTATACCATACTTCATGCTACACCCTAAATATGGGTGTAACATGAAGCATGGTCAATAAGGTAGCTTTTAAATTGTGTACAAATAACAAAAATGTAATAAATTACAGCTTACCAGTCTTTTTATCCCCCTCTCCCATGACAACTTTCCTTAACCCAACATAGCGGCTAGAAGCGGGTTGTACAGTAAGTCCCCTACTTACGAACAAGTTCCGTTCTTGGAGCTTGTTCGTAAGTCCAACCAAGATCAGTGCTTGCAGACAAAGGCTGCGAGCGCTGATCTGTGTGTTTTGGCGGGCCAATGGCTCCCGCTGCTGTGTCTCAGCCAATCAGGAGGGAGAGTCCCAGACAGCCAGGGCTCTCGTGCAACATTGCTAGATCGAGATAGTGCTCAGGTAAGTATTAGGAGAGCTGAAGAGGACTGCTGCACAATAAAGGTTTAGAATGCATTAGGATAAAAAAAACCTTCTGCCTTTAGAATCACTTTAAGCCTGGTACACACAGGGCCGCTGATAAGGCGGTACAGCCAGCCCTCCTGTACTGGGCCTGGGCCCCATCAGTTAAAGCAGGAGGGCCAGCTGTACTGTCTTATTGCAGACACCAAAACCTCTTCTGCCTCCCCCTGCAGCGCTGCCAGCTTATCCTACTCTTTCTCCTTCCAGCTTCACTGCAGGAGGATTGGTTCTAGCACATGCACCCCTTCCATCTGCTGTCTGGGCCCCCCCCTGTGTGTCCCTTTCTCCAACAGCACTGCTAGCTTCCCTCCTTTCCTTTCCTGCCGGCAGCTGCAGCGGGCAGGCAGGGGGATGTTTCAGGATGGAGAGCGGGGGGAAGGGGCCATCAAATATATAATTTATTGGCCTTGGCCGCTTCCTTTCCTGAATGAACACAGTGAGTGATCGGTACCAATCACCCGTGTCATAATAAACAGTGTTTACTATGCTTCAGTTTGTGAACGAGTAAGAAAAATGCATTAATCTGTGCAGTTGAGGCTGCAGAGAAAGGGACTGATAAATCTATGTCCTCAGTCACTTCCGCCCGGGGGTGGGGGGCCTGTCGGGTAGGCTGTATGGGGTCTCTGTGATTTATAACAGTAGCCCTGCGTTCATACCATGAGAATATTGGATGAATAATCATCCATTTTTTTTTTTTGCATGCTAGTCTCATATTGAAAACGAATAGGTTACTAGAGTTACGAAAATTCTCGCAAGACAGAATACAACTTCCCACGCTGATGTAATGTATTGTAATGTATTCTTTAGTTTCTGAAAATGCGCACCCTTAGTCACTCAATTTTTTGCAGACGAATACTTTACTGATCAAACTAAAATTGTTTGTTCTATTATCATACAAGAAAATATTTTGTGCTTGTCCCTTCAGATAATTTTGCATTAACTGTTATGATTGGCTCTCGAAAGCTGTGTACTAACGATCAGGTTATCGGACGATCGTTCTGAAAGCGGTATTTTTAGCTAATTTTTAATTGTACGTACTAGGCATTAGGCTATGCATGCCAGACATCTCCATGCATTACTTTCTATACTATATTATTTTCAGAGGTAATGACTGCTTTGGTAAATAGTATTACCAAAAAAATGCTTATCTTTATTGCATTGTGGATAGGGGAACCAAATTCCCTCCTAACGATACTAATGATGGCTTAAAGGAAGAAGGAAGGAAGAAAGCAAGGAAGTTCTAAGTAAACAACATTACTAATGGCAGGAAATTAGATAGCGATTTATAACTAGAGAAATGTAGTTATGCTACATAGGTCTAATGCGACCTGTACATTACATGCTGCAAGCGTGCAGAAATATCATAAGACATAAACCGTACATGAGAAGAGTCAGGGGCCAGCAATTATTTATATTAGTGTCCTTTCCATAGATCCCCTATAATATCATAGGGAAGTTGCTTTGCAATCTACCTTACAGCCCAAACAAATGCATATGCAGTCCTCAGTCTTGATTTATTCATTGATTATACCGCATCTTGCAGTGAGGGGTATCTAGTATATACTTAATATTATATTTAAAGAGCAGGCCTGAAAGCTAACTATAATGACTGCCTTTAACAGCCTTTTTCCTGTTAAAAACCTAGGTAGTCCACAACTTTTTTTTAAAAGTGAGACCCAGAATTGCTGTCATTGTTTGATAGATTCACTTCTCTTCTTATCCTGAGTAGAGAAAGGGGAAAGGGAAGTCAGGAAATATCTCCCCAACAAGAGTACAGAGAGTAATAAACACCTGGCAGATGTTCTAACCCTTGCAGTCAGCCCCATGGATTCACACCAGGTCTACCCATTGGTCACTGTGTGTCTCTGCTCCTGCAGCCTCCTGGGATATGTGACATGGTATCCCAGGAGGCTGCTGGAGCAGGGGCACGTCATTCTTGCCTAGGCAAGAAATGGGGGTGTGGGTAGGGTTGCCACCTTATCCCTTTAAAGCCGAACACATATAAATTACACAGGTTCTGAGGCTAATTTTTTGCAGATAAGGCACCAAGTGAGTTTAATTACCACCTTAATCAGCCACAGAACCTGTGTAATTCATATGTGCTTGGGTTTAAAGGGATGAGTTGGCAACCCTAGGTGTGGGACGGGCTGGAGTAAAACAAATAAAAAAGGTAAACAAGCAGAACAAAAACTGCGTTTTTAGTTCACTGGGTTGTGAGGAGGTTGAGTTTTTTAGGAGAAGGAAGGTCTTCTTTAAAAGGAGTTGTAAACCCTCATGGTTATTCACCTTATTGCATTCTAAGCATTAAGGTGAAAAACCTTCTGTGCTGCAGCTGCCCCCCCCAGGGCCCCTCTTTTTCTTACCTGAATCCGATCGTTCCAGTGATGAGCACGAGCCAGGCAGCTCCAACCGCTGTCTCAGATCCTCATTAGATAGGATTGATAGCAGCGGGAGTCATTGGCTCCTGCTGCTGTCAGTCAAATCCAGTGACACGGGGCCAGGCCGAGTCCTGCTGTCTGTGTCAATGAACGCAGCAGCAGGACTCGTGAGTGTGCCCGCATGTGCCCCAAGGGAAAGCGTCTCTCAATGAGGGCACTCGTTGAAGAGGAGGAGCCAGGAGAGCCGCCGGGGCACCCCAGAAAAGGAGGATCAGGGCCGCTCTGTGTAAAACCCTTGCACAGAGGAGGTAAGTATAACATGTTTGTTATTTTACAAAAGATCTTAACTCCGCTACTAAAATCCAAAGCTCCCAACTGTCCCTAAGTTAGAGAGAAACTGTCCCTGATTTGGAACAAAGTCAGTCTGTCCCTCTTTCCTCCTCATTTCCTCCTCATTTGTCCCTCATTTTGGTCTGATCTATATAGTTGTATATAAAATGTACTTTTTATCGTTCAAAAAGTGATTCCCAGTGTTAAACCTTTTATCCAATTTCCAAAATGCTGCATTTGTAAAATGTAAAAGCCAGTATAAAGGAATTGTAGTGCTAAAAAAAGCACTTGTGGGATTAACGAGTTAATTTTTATGTATAATTCTCTTTTAAGAGGGCGTGGCAGTGGGTGTGTCTAATGCCTACATACTTTTTCTAATAGTTGTCCCTCACTTCCATTTTAAAAAGTTGTGAGGTATGAAAATCCTATATAAGTTTTAACATGTTATGGTAACTGTAATAGTTGTCTTTTTTTTTTTATCTGCAGCATTCTTAAAAAATATCTGTATTTTATTAAAAAAATATATTGTGATGTGATCTTACCATGAAAGTCTTTATTAAGACCTCTTTCACACTGGGGCCGCCTGCGCGTTAGTGGTAAATCGACATTTGTTTTAGTGGCGCTTTACCGCTGTTTAAGTGGCGCATTTAACCCCAGCTACCGGCCGAAGAAGGGGTTAAAAACGCCCGTGTTGCGGCGCTTCCGAATCGCTTTTCAGGCACTTTGGAAGCGCTGCCCATTCATTGCAATGTGCGGGGAGTTTTGGGAGCGCTGTATACAGTGCTACCAAACTGCTACAAAGATGTTGCTTGCAGGACTTTTTCTAACGTCCCGCAAGCGTACCGCCCCAGTGTGAAAGCACTCAGGCTTTCACATTCGAGCGGCATGAGAGGCAGTTTTCAAGAGCTATTTTTAGCGCTTAAATGCCTGAAAACTGTCTCAGTGTGAAAGTGGTCTTAAAGCTCTTCCTGTTATGTTGTGACAATGGTCTCCCAGTTGTGCTCCTTCATTCTCACCCTATAACATACACCCCTGGTTAAGTCCATCCACACAAAGGAATGGTCCCGGTTGTCACTATCAGGAAAATTAGCTCTTCTCTACTGAGCATTAACATGCAAATGTGACCGCAGTGAGTGCATGTCCACAGGAAGTAGCTAAAAAGGCCTGGAGGAGATCAGCAGATGGACACAAAAACATTGCATGACATGATACACATAATAGTAAACAGCAACCATGTAATAATTTACTAATGTTTATACAGGATCTTGCTGGCAGAAAGATCCTGATTTACACTATGTTCCATAAATACATGTAAAGGCGAATGAGGCTACATTTACACGGGAGTGTGTGGATACTTTGCTGCGTTTAGAGGCAACTAAACGCCGCCTCTGGACGCAGCAACAGTCTCTGCTATGGTCACATACAAACTGGCCAATTACCTGTCAAAACTCCACAGAAAAGATTCCGGTTTTAGCGGTGGCTGTCAGATAAGTACTCTGTACAAATCAATGGCAGGTGCCATTGATTTGTGTAGAGTACTTATCTGACAACTGCCGCTGAAACCTGGTTTTTGCACACGGTGCGTGCAACAGTGTTTAAAACTGTGGCCAAGAATCTACTGATTCTTGCCAACAGCTGCACACAAACTCTTGTGTAAGACCCCTTTCACACTGAAGGCGATTTTCAGGCATTTTAGCGCTAGAAATAGTGCCTGAAAAATGCCTCCAATGCCTCTCCAGTGTGAAAGTCTGAGTGCTTTCACACTGGGGCAATGCGCTTGCGGGGCATTACAAAAAGTCCTGCAAGCAGCATCTTATGGGCGGTGTAGGAGCGCTGTATACAGTGCTCCTAAACCACCCTTGCCCATGCATGGGCAGCGCTTCTGAAGCGCCTGAAAAGCACTTCGGAAGCGCCACAACACACGCGGGATTTAACCCCTTCTTCGGCTGCTAGCGGGGTTAAAAGCGCCGCAAACGAAAAGCACCGCTAAAGTAACAGTAAAGCGCTGCTAAAACGAGCGTCGCTTTACTGCTAACGCGGCCACGGATGCAGGGTGAAAGCAGCCTAAATGTTGCATGCAAGTGCATACGTGTATGCATGTGTAAAATTTTTCTGCATCTTCTTCTATCTGCCAGTGCTTCAATGTACACGTATGCACTCACATACATTTGAGTATACAGGCGTAGATGCATAAATTACTGCACTCAAATGTAACATTTTCAATTTTTTTTTTTTTAACTCAGCTTATCGCTGCGTTACGGATCTTTACGCAGCTGTATGCCTTGTCCCATAGACAACAGTGCACCTATGTTCAGGTCTGTTAAAAAAAAAAAACGCTAAATTGGATACAAACGCAACAGATGGATACAAACAACCCTTATGTAAGAGACCTCTGCAGCTGCAGGTTTTGTTACGTAATTCATATTCAAAGATCATGACAAAGACTCCAAAGTCAGGTTTCAGTAACGTTCAAACAGCTTAAGCCCGTTCACATTGAATGCGACTTTGAAATCGTGTGACTTCATCTGAAATCGCATGATTTTTTTTTTTTTAACAAAGGGAAATCGCATGATTTTAAAGCCGCATGTCAGTGCAACTTGGAGGACAGGAACTACTTTTTCAAATCGGTTGTAGCGACAGGAACTACTTTTTCAAATCGGTTTGGACACACTGCCATTGCCATTGCGATTTGACCTGTGTGAACGGGGGGCTAAAAAAAGAGCGAAACATAAGTCAGACTTACAACTTTTTCACTCTAATTGATTTTTCTTTCGAGCAATTTATTATTAAAAGTCAGGTGAACCTCTGATAATATTGATAAATGTTCTGCATAGCCTCACATCCCAGCTCATGGGACCAAGATGTAAACAATGAAAGGGAGTCAGCGTGTGATATTGTGTGGCTTTGTATAGGATTCCCAAATCCCTACAAGTGTCAGCTGTCTGAACTTCCCTGACTATGAGAGCCTGGCTCCACCCTGCTGGAGTTCTCATGGGGTGGTCAGTTTCCATGTGACAACCGCGGACACAGGAGCCCTGGAGAAGGCAGGAGGTGTCTGGGATACAGCTGCTACACTGAGCCTTCATAGTGTGATCCAGGACAGGTAAAACATTTCTCGTCGTCAGTGCTGTGTGCATGCATGCTTGTGAACATTCCCTGTAAAAAAGGTTTTCATTTCTACTCTTATTACAGGATATGAAGCTTCCCCAGAAAACTTGTAATGGACACAGGAAATACCAGATGTCATTGTAAAAGCAAGATAAAGGTCTGCCTGCTTTCATTCTAATCCATTTGATGTATTTTTTTTTTTTTTTTTTTTTTTTATTTCCAGTCATCAGCTGTATGGGAAAAAGATTGTCTCTTCGGGCTCATTTCCTATTTTTTTGGGCAGTGTTCTCCCTGTGCCGTACTACGTTGAAGCATTTTGGAAAAAGTTGTGGATGTCCGTGTCTTTATTATCCCTTTCACCCCACCCATCCTCCTAAGTCAACTGGGCAATCTGACAAGCATATCTGCAAGCTGTTGCAGGTGGAATGACTGGAGACGTCACACTTCTTATTCACCTGTTGGACAAGTTGCAGAGAAACTTACTAGACGGGTTTGCACCACTTCGAGGCAGAGGGAGGAAAGGTAAAACAAATAAAAGAGAATTGCACTGAACGTAGAAAACTGGAAAAGTGCCTCCACTCCCCACGATGTGAGTAGTACGATCTCAGAACACTTACTATGTCGCAAAGTTGGAGTTGCTGGAAGAGAGCCGGCCAGAACTAAACCAGGTATGAGTAGCACGGGGCCTTCACCGTTTTACTACACTTTATACTGCTATGGGTGACACTAGTGGAATTGGAAACATGTCCTCGCAGTGCCCTACGGATGGAAACATGGATGACCCCATGTATGAGGAGTTATGTATAGACAATGACGGCGATGCCTTTGTCAACAATACAACTGAACATGGCCTCCCACAAAATTTGAGCCTGTGGCCTAACGCTTATCCAGTTGTCTGGCCGATTTCACCCTCTGAGGACTGTGAAAATGAAGTGTTGCCCAGTGAGAATTCCAGTGACAGAGGCAGTGCAGATAGTGCCAATCCTCAGGAAGCACGGAGTCGCACTTCATCCTTAGTGAACGGATTGCTGACAGAACTCTACGACACATACCGTGGAGGATTTGGAACCGGTCGTTGGCAATATCAGGATAGCGTGGACAGCTCGACTGAAGCATCTGGATCAGATGCCTTTCTGAGCAGAAGTAACCCTGAATGTGGATTCCTGCAGGAGTTGTCAGAACTCCAGGGCCGTAGGCATCAAATACAGTTCCTCAAGCAGAAAGGTGAGTGTGCTGCATATTAATGATGGTACTATATCATTTTCTGACCATATGCTTCAGAGGAGTTTGTGAATTTTTAGGAAGCGCTTTCTATAATTTCATGTTAAAATCACTGAGAGATCAACTAAACCTATAAACTTGTTTTTGTAGGTTTAATTGATTTTAATATGGAATCATGTATGATATTATATATATATAATCTTTATCAGTTATAATACCTGCTTTAAAGGCCTAAATAGAACAGTAATGACTATTGCACCACTCCTGTTTGTGTCACTTTCTCAGTTAGAGACAATGCAGTCTGTTTTTCATGTTGTACATAAAGAGGGAGATTTACTAAAACTGGTGCATGCAGAATCTGGTGCAGCTGTGCATTACCAATCGGCTTCTTGTGTGTGTTTTTTTTTTTTTTTTTTTTTTTTTTTTTTTGTAAAGCTTAAATGAACAAGCAGAAGTTAGAAGCTGATTGGCTACCATGCACAGTTGCACCAGATTCTGTGTGCACCAGTTTTGGTAGGTCCAGCTGATGATCAGAAGGGCCAAAGTGAGTTAGACTTGAGCGTATCATGGCTGCCTAGGGCCATAAACCTTAAAGGGGTTGTAAAGGTAAATTTTTTTTTTTTTTTTTTTTGAAAAATAACAAACATGTTATACTTACCTTCACTGTGCAGCTCGTTCTGCACAGAGTGGCCCCGAACCTGGTCTTCTGGGGTCCCTCGGTGGCTGTTTCAGCTCCTCCCCGCAAGCATTAACCACCTTAATGCGAGCTCCCTCGCATGGTGGTGAGTGCTTGCGGGCGCGCTCCCGTGATACAGCCGGTGGCTATAGCCGCTCGCTGTATCACTCGGCCCCGCCCCCCGGCGCGCCGCGTCATCGGATGTGATTGACAGCAGCGCGAGCCAATGGCTGCGCTGCTTTTAATCCATCCACTGCAGCCAATCAGCGACCAGGCTGAGCTGCAATGGAGATGACGAGAACGAGCAGCGGAGATTCGAGGCGTCAGGTAAGTTAAAGGGGGGGCTGGGGGAGGCGGTATTGTCAAAAGTTTTCACCTTAATGCATAGAATGCATTAAGGTGAAAAAATTTTTACCTTTACAACCCCTTTAAGTTCAGGCACATATACCTGCCTGTGAGCCACAGGTACTGCGTACAGTTGCCCCATGACCAGGGATGACAGGCTTTGCATGGCTATACACAGGTATATGCAGAAACTTGCACAAAATTGCGCATGCATACAGACATAAGACCCCAAACATCAGCATAAACCATACACAGCCATTCATGTCTACAGGGCAGGTGTATGCAGCACCAGTGGCTTCTGGCAAATATGCCTAAACTTTACATTGTATGAGCCCTTAGAGTGCATCTAAAGCAGGGATGTCAAGCTTAAATTCATCGTGGGCCGAATCAGCATTTTGGTTGCCCTCAAATGGACGGTTGTATCTGTAAGACTAGATGTCCAGAGCACCCCACCATCAGAAGTTGAGTCCCTCACCCTCTCTTATATCACAGTGCACCTCTTTATGTTGTTCTGCTTCCAGAAAAAAGCTGAGGGCAGAGAAGGGAAGCAGAATCTGCAGAGTCTGGAGGAGGGCTGGAGTCATCTTCCAGAGTCTTCTGAATGCTGAGACCAGGGGAGGCAGAGAGGTGTGCTGCAGCTGCACAGGATCTGTAGGGGGAGTTCTGAACTCCTTTCTTTTGCTGACAGCTGAGACAAGGTGGGGGTAGAGATGGGGGGGGGGGGGGGGGGCGCGCAATAGCTGCAGGAGAGGTGTGAGGGCCACATGAAATGGCCTGGTGGGCCGGATTCGGCCCCCAGGCCTTGTGTTTGCATGTGATCTAAAGCCAAAACATTTTCAGGTTGGGATAAAATAGGGGATAATATCCCCTCTCTGTTTTTTTTGTTTCCCCCCCCCATTAAATTTCCTAATGGGATACAGAGGGGAAGAAAAACCCTGACTGGTGTTTTAACCATCCCTCTACTCTATCCCAAAACTGAAAAATCCCTTCACTTCCTCTCCCATGGACATAGTAGGAAATGAGAGGACATTTCTCCAAAGTGAGGGAAATCCTCTTTGCAGTTATCCCCTCATTAGATGATTTCCCAGCCAGGTGTGTTCCAATGTTAGCGTTTTAGATTTTTCCTAATTTTCAGTTCTAGGAACAGTGGTCACCAGGACAAATAGGTATATGCAAAATAATTCTGCGCTGCTCACAAGAGAGACAAAAAGAAAGCAGCTAACACAACCAACAAAGTATATATGCAAGAAACAATGAAAAGTGTAGCGCTAAACCATATCATAAATGACATTAAATTGGTAGGTATACAGTGAAGGGGATCACCTATACAAAGACCTATTCTTGGGTAGGAAGTCCTGATATAGACGTTATAACTAAAGGTAACAATATTAGTCCCTATGTAGACATATTGCAAACAGGTAAATCCAATGTCCCAAGAAGGCAGATCAGCTCACTACCACCGGGAGAAAAAAAGGCTTACCAGATGTGATGGACCCGACAGGGCATACGCCGAATTGGGTCAGATAAGGCTTGGGTGGTAAGTGGCTGTGGATGTCTGTGATGTCGCGGATTGCTGGATTCCTCCAACTGGTGCCCGGGTCCTGGAAGGTGTGAGGAGTCCCAAGAATGTAGATGATTCTGTGGATCCTAGGGGGGGGGGGAATGAGGTGTTCCGTGGATGGATCCCTCAAACCTGCTCTCTTCTCACAGCCAGCCACCTTCCTGGCTGTGAGAAGAGAGCAGGTTTGAGGGATCCATCCACGGAACACCTCATTCCCCCCCCCCTAGGATCCACAGAATCATCTACATTCTTGGGACTCCTCACACCTTCCAGGACCCGGGCACCAGTTGGAGGAATCCAGCAATCCGCGACATCACAGACATCCACAGCCACTTACCACCCAAGCCTTATCTGACCCAATTCGGCGTATGCCCTGTCGGGTCCATCACATCTGGTAAGCCTTTTTTTCTCCGGGTGGTAGTGAGCTGATCTGCCTTCTTGGGACATTGGATTTACCTGTTTGCAATATGTCTACATAGGGACTAATATTGTTACCTTTAGTTATAACGTCTATATCAGGACTTCCTACCCAAGAATAGGTCTTTGTATAGGTGATCCCCTTCACTGTATACCTACCAATTTAATGTCATTTATGATATGGTTTTAGCGCTACACTTTTCGTTGTTTCTACCAGGACAAATAGAGAGGGTGCCTCTCCCTAATGGGCACAGCAAGAATTTCGGAGTTCATGGAAAATTTCAGAGAGGGGTCTAACAGAGTAAAGTAATTGCTGCAATTACATTTTGTTTTTGCCACTGTCATCCTTGAATAAGGCGAGGAGTAACGAAAAAAGGACAGTAACCGATAGTGACAAATCTGTATTCCTCTTTCAGTCTGACTCCCAAAACTGGAAATGGGAAATTGAATTGGTTGCTTTGGGCTATTGCATATCATGGCTTTATATCATGTACACTACTGCTTCTGAAAGCA
This sequence comes from Aquarana catesbeiana, assembly GCF_042186555.1. NCBI lineage: Eukaryota > Metazoa > Chordata > Amphibia > Anura > Ranidae > Aquarana > Aquarana catesbeiana. The sequence goes on from NC_133326.1 coordinate 276,554,515, forward strand.
TTTTGCCTTCAGAAATGGTTGTCATGCTTTATGAATGTACCAGAGCTTCTTTATAATTAAGTGCAATTTGTGACCTAATTAGGGCTGTCCAGCCATGCTCCTCCAGAGCCATGTCCAGACCAAGGTTGTGTTTGTTTTTTTTTTACCACAGAGAGTCTTTGTCCATCATGTAATTGCTATTTTCTATTGATAACACAAAATCTATATAATTGTGGGAAGAAATTCTCTCAACTCTTGTCAGATCTATTTATAATTTGCTGCTGCTGTTTACATGGCAGCAGTCTGTTACGTATAGAAATAAGCTGCGGTAAAATACCCATTTTATTATGCTTTGCTGCTATGCATCGTCACACCATGGTGCAGTGGGTTACAATGCCATTCATTTTGAAAGGCACCCTAAAACACATCACTCGCCCAATGGACATTTGTTTTAGAACTCCTAAAAAATGCAAAGACCAACTCGTTCAAATGAAATGGGCTACCTTACTGGAATACATTAAAGTGTGTCTGTAATGAGAGAAGTAAATGCGGAAACATTCGGTACATGCAGAAACTACTTTTAAGGCCGTACCCAAAGGCAGCAGCCCAGGCCCCCAGAAAGGGCTCACCATCTCCTTCCATGTGTAGTTAAGCAGAAAGCATCGGAAGAAAACTCTTCCATCCTTCCACTACCATTACCTAACCATCAACTTACAACCGACTGAATCAGTCCAGCGTGATCTCCAACCTTACATGAGAGAATTCTAGGAGCTGCCATTGCTGGCCACCTAGAGATGCTAGATACCTAGCAGTGTTTCGCTTCAGTATTTCATAATAACAGAGCCAAAACATGCTGAGTGTCAGAATTCTACCTGTTCCAGGTCAGCAACTCAGGCAGCAGTGAAGCCAAAGCATCAACATAACAGTGATAATTTAACAAATGTATTTATTTATAAGAAGCCGCCTCCAACATATCAAGCCATTGAAATGGAACAGAGACTTCTGACAAAATACAACAATAGACTTCTGACACGCATGTAAGGAATACCAAGTAACAAACGAGGCTAGGTGCACGTATTCTGAGAAATCTCAACTTAGAATAGCCCTACACAATAAAAGGAACAGGTATACAAATATAATCAGCAGGAATAGGACCTGAGGATGGGATTTAAATCCAGATAAAAGTGGTGGGATTGTCACTGCATAGGTAAATGTGAAGTATAATCGCATGGCAAAGGAGGGTACTGCAAAGATTATATTAGAAGAAGAGAAAAAAAAAAAAAAGGTAGAGCAACAGGAGAGGGGTAATGGGCCAAGGAAGCTAAGAAAAATGAGTGGAGGGGGGGGGGGGAGGGAGGGCAGCATTGTGTGTGGGTGGAAGATGCCAAGTGCACCCATCAACCAGCAGAACCCACGTCAAAGAGAGCTTTGCCCTCCTCCGAGTCCAATTGTATAGTACACCTCTTGTTTATGTTGTGCAGAATAATATTTTTAAAAAAAATCCTTTTTCTCTCCTGATAGTTTACCTTTTAAAATGTAAGTTAATCCCTTCATGAAAAGGTGAACTAACTCCAAATATTCTGGCAAACCCTCCGGTCCAACTGTACATGGCAGCCATGATGCCCCGTACAGCTGATGTAGTGGTCCATAAACTGTACACAGCCCTGAAGTGAGTATCCATTATTATGCTCTCAATGGCAAGTGCTCATTAAACAGTGTGACAGCACTGACCAACAAGAAGCACTACTTTCTTTTGTTACACTTTTTACAAGAAGAAGAAACCTCCGGTGCGCTTCTTTTTGGTCAGCATGGTCATGTGGCTGCACTGACCATTGAACGCTTGCCATTGATAGCTTTATGATGGATACTCACTCTGGGGCTGTGTATTGCAACATACGGACCACTACACCAGCAGCACATGACATCATGGCCACTATGTGCACTGGGGTCTGGAGATGGTGGCCAGGATATTTTAAGTTGGTTCCTATTTTCATTTTTGGTGAAAAGGTGAACTTCTTTTATGGGACCCATTCTGACTTGAACGCAATGATCAACCGTGAGTGTGATTTAAAACTGCACTGTGCAAAAAGGTAACTACACATTTGAAATAATTATGTGTGATACTTGCAAAAGAATTTGTTTGGCCAATTGTATGGTCTAGGCACCCCTACTGGACGTTTTTGAAAGATGGGTCACCTTACATTATATATGCAGTTTACAAATAAAGGTTGATCAAATAAATCAACCCCCCCCCCCCAGCTCCTTCCTGTACAAGAGGTTGCAGAAACCTCACCTAAAGATCATTTTTATTTCAGGTCTTTCTAATGGCTGTGGATGAATGTCACAATCTCATCTCCTCCTCCATTCACAGAACACCTTACATTTTGTAAAAATAATGCAAGAGGTTTTCTCAGTGAACGAGGTGCTGATTGAGCGATCTGCTGTGATTAGTGTACTCCAAACTGCAGGCTCCATGACAGATTTCCTTTAAATCATAAAAAGGGGGGAATTGGGGAATTTGGGACTTTGAAGCCATGGCCGGGTATGGTCATGTGCTATCATTATGAGAAAAAGGGGCAAAAATGCAGCGGGAAAATCAGCAAAGATGCAACAAAAAGGGTGGGACTTTGTTTAAAGCTCATGGTAACAAAACGAATAGAATGATGGATAGTAAAGTATTTAATAAAAAATATATACATGTTTACATACATTAAATTTCATATACCGGTACATAGAAATGCACACTTACATAGTGCCAATTTCTGAAACAGTAATATCTGGTAATAACATATTTATAAACATTAATCACATGATAAGATTAAGAAGTCCACCAACATTCATGATTGCATATACACATATTGCAAGATAGCATCTGCACGGTCTATGGTCTTTCTGATCCCTATCACAATAAAATGTGTATATATGAGCACATATCTTAATGGGCGTGTAATTGAAATACACGACATCTGGTAGCTTGATGCGTTTTGCGGCTTTAAGCTGCTCTTCATTAGCAGACATGTGATGTATCTGCAATGGCAGAGTAAATTAACTAAGCAAACTAACTTGTATCAATATAGGGGCGGATAGATAGAAGACAGCCCCCCCCCCCCCCCCCCCCCACACACACACACACACTTCTATTTTAAATAAGATCACTTACAAGTATATGTGCACTTAATGGCGCAATGTCAGGGACCATGAGCCACCCGAGGGCATCAGTATCTGGAGCTGAGGGGGCATGTTCAGTGGCGGCACCCATCACAGACAACGCCCCAGGCAGATCCAGGCACACCTAGCACTCCTGGTGTAAACATGGGAAGCATCTGTGATTAGTGAGTCAATCAAATGAACCAATATTGGGGCTATGTGAGTGAATTAATAATTAAAAGTGAGGGTGGGCTGGATAGTGAAGATGGTTAGTACAAAAATGAAAACTAATATTATTGTGACTAAGCGGGAGTGGAGCTGGCTCAGAGCAACCCATACCCCACCAGGACGGCTGCCTATAAATGCACGCCGCCACACACCAACCCCCAACGTCAAACACACACGAGCATGGCAGGGGGGAGGGGCGCCGACACCTGGGCGGTGACTCGCCCGGCAGTTGGCGCCATTGCAGCCTCACCCAGGTGCTTGTGGAGACCCGCCGCGGAGAGACAGCGTCATGGGGACGCCGCATGTCCATGTGACGTCCGTGCGTGGTGATGGAGCGTGCGCCCCCCCAAGTGTCAAGGAGGTGGGCGAGGGGGAGAACGCCCACAGTGTGCATCGCAGCTCCCAAACTGAATGGAATCCGGGCAACACCACAGTTCAACACACATGTTGCCATATGCACAATGATTTCATGATACCTAGTAAATATGTAGAAATCGATCAACAAAGTAGAATTGTATTGAAGATAATACTTAGATTTACATTAACCACCTGCCGACCAGTCGCTGTCATTATACTGCGGCAGGTCGGCTCGTTCCCGTAAATCGCCATAGCTGTACGTCGGCCGTTTTTACAGCTATAGCAGCCACCCACTATTGCTCCATAGAGAGCCAGAATGGGGATCTGTCAATGTAAACAAACAGATCCACGTTCTGACAGGGAAGTACAGAGTGATCGCCTGTTCTTAGTGATTAGGAACAGCGAGCTCGCTGTACTCCCAGTAGGCCCCCCACAGTTAGAAACACCTCCCAGGAAACACATTTAACCCCCTCATCACCACTGGTGTTAACCCATTCTTTGCCAGTGTCATTTATACAGTAATCGGTGCATTTTTATAGCACTGATCGCTGTATAAATGTCAACGGTCCTAAAAAAAAGTCAAGTGTCTGATCTGTCCGCTGCAATGTCACAGTCCCACTAAAAATCGCTGATCACCACCAGTACTAGTAAAAAAAAAAAAAAAATATAATAAAAATGCCATAAATCTATCCCCTATTTCGTAGAAACTATAATGCCGCATACACACGATCGGAAATTCCTCCAGCAAAGCTCCGATGAGAGCTTTTTGTCGGAAAATGCGACCGTGTGTATGCTCCATCGGTCTTTTGCTGGCGGAATTCCATCCAGCAAAAGACAGAGCATGTTCTCTATTTTTTGGTTGGGAAAAGTTCCTATCCGAAAATGCGATCGTCTGTACAAATTCTGACGCGCAAAATTCCTACGCATGCTTGGAAACAACTCGACGCATGCTCGGAAGCATTGAACTTCATTTTCTCGGCTCGTCGTAGTGTTGTACATCACCGCGTTCTTGGCGGTCGAAGGTTTAGAGAACTTTTGTGTGAAAGTGTGTATGCAAGGCAAGCTTGAGCGGAATTCCATTGGAAAAACCATCCAAGTTTTTTCCGATGGAAAATTCGCTCGTGTTTCGGGGCATAAGTTCTGCGCAAACCAATCAATATATGATTATTACAATGTGTGTTGTGTTATTTACAAACATATGTAGAAGAATACATATTGGCCTAAACTGATGGAGAATTTTTAAATTTTTTTTTGGATATTTATTTATTATAGCACAAAGTGAAAAATATTTGTGCTCTTTTTTTTTTTTTTTTTGTTTAAATTGTCGGTCTGTCTTTGTTTATCGTGCAAAAATAAAAACTGCAGCGGTGATCAAATACCACCAAAAGAAAGCTCTATTTGGGGGGGGGGGGGGAGGACTGCGCAATTGTCAGTTAAAGTTAAATGACCTGGTCATTAAGGGGGAAAATCTTTCAGTCCTTAAGTGGTTAAAGTGAAATTCCTGCCTAACACTAACTATTATTAAAAATGTCCTCTCCTGCTATTTATCCTGCCTACCCTTTGTAAAAATGTGTATACTTTTTACAGTCCTCTCCAGGCCGGTCTTGATCCTGCAGCTCCGACTCTCCGGTGTCAGTGAGTGTCTGCTGCAGGGGAGAGGAGAGAGCAACAACAATGGCTGGGTAATGAGTGACATTACCATTCCCGGAATTTCCAGCTGTTGTCGAGCAATTCCTGACATATATATATATATACTGGAGCTGCAGGATCATGTGACCGGGCCAGAGCAGACTGAAAAAGGTAAGTATACACATCATCGTTTTCTCAACAAAAAAAATAAATAAATAAATAGTGTTGGGCAGGAATTCAAATTTAACTGCAGTATGGTTTGCTGGAATGCTCAGGAGCTTGCTGGCATAGTGTATTGATCAATCAATCCTTTGGTAGGTCAAATACTCCCTATATGTGGACTTCAGTAGCACCCATATGTGCACCTCTAGTAGTTTATCTACATTTGAGCTATATTGTTGATGTTTAAAGCTGAAATCTGGGCATAACAATGTTAATTTAAATGTATTCTTTGAGAGCTGCAAACAATAAAAATCCACTTTGTGTGCACGAAACATTGTGACAAATTTGAGTTATTGCTATATAAAAGTAGCAGTGACTTTACCACTGTGCTGTACGTAGATCTGCTGTATAGATCTGGAAGAAATACACAAAACACACCAAGAATAGACATGCCTTTTGTGTTTAGACAATTTTTGCCCAGAATACGACTTCAAGATACAGTATACTATTTTCTTTTGGCTTTAAAACAAAATATAAGTTTTTATGTTTTTACCACATGCCAAGCGCGCTATAGCCGAATAGCAGCTACAGTGCGGTCGTCTAGTTCTGAGAGGGCGTCTATTGACATCCTCCTAGAACTGAGCGCCCCCCCCCGGCACGCTATCCGTGATCGATGTATCGTTTGGACACAGCTGATCACAGGTTGGGGGGTAATCACAGCGACTCTTTGGACACAGTTGATCACATGCTAATCACAGATGATCATGATGTAAACACTTGCCGGTAACCAGGTAGGGGGACATCTACACTGATAATCAAGGCACTGATCATCAGTGTCCTGATGATCAGTGCTGCCTCATCAGTGCCCTTCAATGCAGCCTCCATCGGTGAAAGAAAAATGACCTGTTTCTGTATGCATGCAAAATATAAAGCCAGTTAAATACAGAGCCCAAAAAAATCAGGATACCTTCTCTTTTTCCGAAACAATCAGAGTTCATCAAGAAACTACATGTGTAACCAGACACATGCATCTGTGTAGAATTTATTTAGAAGAGCTGAATGGTGCTCTAGATCTGTGTTTCTCAACCCGAGTGCCATGAGATGTCCTCAGGGGTTTTGCGGCAACAGCCTGATCTGAGTGATCCTCTGTTAGCTTCTGTGCTACATGAGGCAGAGGGCATTGTAAAGTCCTGTGTAGAGAAGAGGCAGAGAGCTCAACTTATACCCACCCCGCTCTCTGCTCCTCTTTGTACTCTCAGCGGCAAAACAGAAAGCTGAGCTGGCCGCCTGACTGCGTCCTACCGACCAATGCCGCCATTGGTTGCTAAAGACTTGCCAGCAGGAGTACAGACCACAGGACACAGAACACAGGACCTTACAAGGCTCTCCTCCTAATTTAGCACAGAAGCTAACAGAGGATCTGCTCAGATCTGAATGTAGAGGAAGGGAAGTAGTGTGTGTGTGTGTGTGGGGGGGGGGGGGGGGTTGAGAGAATGCACATCCCACACCCCCTCCTTGCTCTCTCCCCCTCGCTGCTGTCACTACTGTAGGGACAGAATTTGTGCTAGGAAGAGGGGGGATTGGGGGGGTTGTGCTACGAGGGGAGATTTTGGGGAGGGGTTGTGCTGGGAGGGTGGTTTGTGCGGAGAGGGTGATTTTGTCTAGGGAGCATGTGTCAAATACAAGGCCCACGGGCCAAATGCGGTCCCCCAGGCAATTTTTATATGGCTCTTGCAGCTGCAAAACCCTTGTCTCTGCCCCCACCTTGTCTCAGCTGTTGGCAGCAGAGAGGAGGACAGAAATCCTCTGCCAGATCCTGCACTTCTCTGTGCAGCCGCAGAGAGGCTCGTCTTTGCCACCCCCCATCTCAGCAGTCGGCAGCAGGAAGGTTGCCTATGAGGGCAACCATAATGCTGATGCGGCCCATGATGAAATGGAGTTTGACACCCCTGGTCTAGGGCAAAGAATCATGTGCAATGTTTAGTAACCCACATCAAACAATAAGAATCGATCTTGGTGTTCTAAAACCATTGTAGTTTATGAATTGTCTGCATATCATTCATTCCTAAGCATCATCCACACAGGAAAAAAAAGAAACTGTTCTCATCTCATTCACATTGGAGCGATAAGTCGCAGCCAATTGCCGGCATTGACATCGGTCCAATTGGTGCGACGCTGACTTTGCCGCACCGTTTTGCAAAAGTTCCTGCACTACTTTTTCATTTTGCGACTTCAATAGACATCTGAGCATTAGGGATGAGCTTCGAGTTCGAGTCGAACTCATGTTCGACTCGAACATTGGCTGTTCGCAAGTTCACCGAACAGCGAACAATTTGGGGTGTTCGCGGCAAATTCGAATGCCGCGGAACACCCTTTAAAAGTCTATGGGAGAAATCAAAAGTGCTAATTTTAAAGGCTAATATGCAAGTTATTGTCATAAAAAGTGTTTGGGGACCTGGGTCCTGCCCCAGGGGACATGGATCAATGCAAAAAAAAGTTTTAAAAACGGCCGTTTTTTCAGGAGCAGTGATTTTAATAATACTTAAAGTCAATCAATAAAAGTGTAATATCCCTTTAAATTTCGTACCTGGGGGGTGTCTATAGTGTGCCTGTAAAGGGGCGCATGTTTCCTGTGTTTAGAACAGTCTGACAGCAAAATGACATTTTGAAGGAAAAAACTCATTTAAAACTACCCGCGGCTATTGCATTGCCGACAATACACATAGAAGTTCATTGATAAAAACGGCATGGGAATTCCCCAAAGGGGAACCCCGAACCAAAATTAAAAAAAAAAAATGACGTGGGGGTCCCCCTAAATTCCATACCAGGCCCTTCAGGTCTGGGATGGATATTAAGGGGAACCCCGGCCAAAATTTTAAAAAAAAAATGACGTGGGGTTCCCCCTAAATTCCATACCAGACCCTTCAGGTCTGGTATGGATTTTAAGGGGAACCCCGCGCCAAAAAAAAAAAAAAAAACGGCGTGGGGTCCCCCCAAAAATCCATACCAGACCCTTATCCGAGCACGCAACCTGGCAGGCCGCAGGAAAAGAGGGGGGGACAAGAGTGCGGCCCCCCCTCCCTCCTGAACCGTACCAGGCCACATGCCCTCAACATTGGGAGGGTGCTTTGGGGTAGCCCCCCAAAACACCTTGTCCCCATGTTGATGAGGACAAGGGCCTCATCCTCACAACCCTGGCCGGTGGTTGTGAGGGTTTGCGGGCGGGGGGCTTATCGGAATCTGGAAGCCCCCTTTAACAAGGTGACCCCCAGATCCCGGCCCCCCCCCTGTGTGAAATGGTAAGGGGGTACATAAGTACCCCTACCATTTCACGAAAAAAGTGTCAAAAATGTTAAAAATGACAAGAGACAGTTTTTGACAATTCCTTTATTTAAATGCTTCTTCTTTCTTCTATCTTGCTTCATCTTCTGGTTCTTCTGGCTCTTCTGGTTCTTCTGGTTCTTCCTCCGGCGTTCTCGTCCAGCATCTCCTCCGCGGCGTCTTCTGTCTTCTTCTCCTCGGGCCGCTCCGCACCCATGGCATGGGGGGGAGGCTCCCGCTCTTCTCTTCTTCTTTTCTTCTTTTCTTCTTTTCTTCTCTTCTTCTCTTCTTCTTCATTTTCTTCTCCGGGCCGCTCCGCAATCCATGCTGGCATGGAGGGAGGCTCCCGCTGTGTGACGGCGCTCCTCGTCTGACAGTTCTTAAATAACGGAGGGGGGCGGGGCCACCCGGTGACCCCGCCCCCCTCTGACGCACGGTGACTTGACGGGACTTCCCTGTGGCATTCCCCGTGACGTCACAGGGAAGTCCCGTCAAGTCACCGTGCGTCAGAGGGGGGCGGGGTCACCGGGTGGCCCCGCCCCCCTCCGTTATTTAAGAACTGTCAGACGAGGAGCGCCGTCACACAGCGGGAGCCTCCCTCCATGCCAGCATGGATTGCGGAGCGGCCCGGAGAAGAAAATGAAGAAGAAGAGAAGAAGAGAAGAAGAGAAGAAGAGAAGAAGAGAAGAAGAGAAGAAGAGAAGAAGAGAAGAAGAGAAGAAGAGAAGAAAAGAAGAAGAGAAGAAGAGAAGAGCGGGAGCCTCCCCCCCATGCCATGGGTGCGGAGCGGCCCGAGGAGAAGAAGACAGAAGACGCCGCGGAGGAGATGCTGGACGAGAACGCCGGAGGAAGAACCAGAAGAACCAGAAGAGCCAGAAGAACCAGAAGATGAAGCAAGATAGAAGAAAGAAGAAGCATTTAAATAAAGGAATTGTCAAAAACTGTCTCTTGTCATTTTTAACATTTTTGACACTTTTTTCGTGAAATGGTAGGGGTACTTATGTACCCCCTTACCATTTCACACAGGGGGGGGGCCGGGATCTGGGGGTCACCTTGTTAAAGGGGGCTTCCAGATTCCGATAAGCCCCCCGCCCGCAGACCCCCACAACCACCGGCCAGGGTTGTGGGGATGAGGCCCTTGTCCTCATCAACATGGGGACAAGGTGTTTTGGGGGGCTACCCCAAAGCACCCTCCCAATGTTGAGGGCATGTGGCCTGGTACGGTTCAGGAGGGAGGGGGGGCCGCACTCTCGTCCCCCCCTCTTTTCCTGCGGCCTGCCAGGTTGCGTGCTCGGATAAGGGTCTGGTATGGATTTTTGGGGGGACCCCACGCCGTTTTTTTTTTTTTTTTGGCGCGGGGTTCCCCTTAAAATCCATACCAGACCTGAAGGGTCTGGTATGGAATTTAGGGGGAACCCCACGTCATTTTTTTTTTTAATTTTGGCCGGGGTTCCCCTTAATATCCATACCAGACCTGAAGGGCCTGGTATGGAATTTAGGGGGACCCCCACGTCATTTTTTTTTTTTTAATTTTGGTTCGGGGTTCCCCTTTGGGGAATTCCCATGCCGTTTTTATCAATGAACTTCTATGTGTATTGTCGGCAATGCAATAGCCGCGGGTAGTTTTAAATGAGTTTTTTCCTTCAAAATGTCATTTTGCTGTCAGACTGTTCTAAACACAGGAAACATGCGCCCCTTTACAGGCACACTATAGACACCCCCCAGGTACGAAATTTAAAGGGATATTACACTTTTATTGTTTGACTTTAAGCATTATTAAAATCACTGCTCCTGAAAAAACGGCCGTTTTTAAAACTTTTTTTTGCATTGATCCATGTCCCCTGGGGCAGGACCCAGGTCCCCAAACACTTTTTATGACAATAACTTGCATATAAGCCTTGAAAATTAGCACTTTTGATTATTCATGTTCGTGTCCCATAGACTTTAACGGTGTTCGCATGTTCGAACGAACTTTTTTCCTGTTCGCATGTTCTGGTGCGAACCGAACAGGGGGGTGTTCGGCTCATCCCTACTGAGCATGAAGCCGCATAGATGTCTATCAAGTAGCACCTGAAATTGCGCTAACCTGCTACTTTGAAATCACGTTACTTCAAGTGAAGTAGCGCGATTTCAAAGTAGCATCAAAGTGAACCAGGGCTAAATGTAGCACTCTAGTGATCAATGATCCACAGCTGTATCTACATGCCAAAATGTGTGCCATGTATAGCTGTGTACAAAAAATGTATTACACAGCTGCATCCAGGGCTGCACAGATCTCAGGTTTTATGGAATTGTATGTAATGCAACTACTTTTGTATTATGTGCAGAATCTTCTGCTAGCTGTGCCAGCAAGAACATGCATTCTGTGTAGAAGAATACGCATATAGCGATGTGAATGAAGCCTTTTATTAAGGCAATTAAAGTTATTCC